>NC_068408.1:12609787-12849959 GCF_023724105.1 Carassius gibelio | reverse complement strand
ATCAAAGTCCTTCTCTGAAGAAGAGACGTCTGAGCCAGAATACATATAATCTGAGTAGTCCGTTCTAGTTCATATGTTACAATCCTGTTAAAACCTCTGCTGAATATAAATGTTTTTCATCCACTCATTTACATGTTACTCATTGTCCCGAGGAAAACTGTTGGTGAACGGCATACAGTCTTACGATTTAATCTATTTACTGAAATGATGAGCTCAATATTTTTTCTCCAATAGAAGAAGTGTAAGAATAAATAATTTCATTGTATAGTATTCCGCTGTATTAAATTGTATTCAGGGATATAAATATGGTGCAAACATATTAAATATGAAGATGCGTGTGTACGTATTAAATGGGCCTTCGTTGAAGTTATTCCGCCGATTTTGTGCTGTTACAAATAATATGCAAAATGTCACCTGACACCTTCTATGAAAAAATGATGGAACTGGTGTGAATCCTGCCTTTTCAGTGTCTGTTTCAAGTATTAAATGTTTAGGGTGTATTTCTGGAATGCATTACTGTATATTATGGGATATAATGGTGTACATATGTGCATATAAAATGTACATAATTAAAAGAAAATATGTGAAACGCCGTGTTGTGAGCTTTTTCTGTGACTACTTGCATCTAAACGCTTTAAACAGATACATTCACATATTTATATTTATATATATATATATATACACTGAAATTTAAATTTCTTTAGTTTTGAATGTTATTTTTCTTTTAAAAAGAAGGAAATTAGTAATTATTGATATTTATAAAATACAAATTAATGTTCAACGTAATGCAATACCGCGGTAGGCAGAACTTTAGTTTTAGTGCATCAAAGAGCCAACAAACAAAAAAGAAACGAAATTATTCATAAAACGATATAACGTGCATAAATAGGACATTGTTACAAATATAATTAGGCTACTACATGCATATTTATAAACATGCATAAAACACACGGGAAATGAAATTCTTGTGTAACAGGGTCCTCTGTGGTGGGGAGCAAATATATAGCATATATATTGAACTGTGCTTAAAAAAACTTTTCTTTCCACTCCAAAGAAAGATTCATAAATATAAAGCGATTAACCAAAATGGTTAATCTAAAAATGTACACGAGGCAAAAATCGAAGCTATTTATTTAAAATAAGACAAACTATTGCTTATGGTGCAAGAGGGTATAAATAAACCTCTCCACTTTTCGTTTTAATTAAATTATCGAGCGCGTTCGTGTACGGATATTTTTTCTTCTCTGAGACTTGGAAGGGTGCTCATAAATTTTGTTCAAGGACTCGAATTAAAGTATGAGGTGGGCTGGCAGATGCGGCATCGAGCGAATGGAGTTTAGTGGGTGGAGTCTGAGAAAGGTACCGCTCCTTCAGCATCTTTCCTAAGGAGCATCCTAAGGAGCTCCTGACTTGCAATGAATGGGACGCAAGTATGCAGCCTGAAACAAGTTAACGCACAACATTAACGGCACATTCCTCTTAATAAAAAAACGACGGAACTATGAATCTGGATAAATCCTTGGAGACATCGGATTCCACAAAGAGTATGACATTTTGGTGAGTATTTCTTAAGTTTACACAATATGCTTACAGACTTATTAAATAAGGACTTACTAAAAAGTTATAATAGACTTTCTGCTTAATTTGAATTCAAGAGGAAAATAATCTGGATTAGATGTCTTTATAAACTTCTAATTAATATTGTTACAGGTTGGCATGGAATCATAGCTCTGTCTAACTGATGTGGCTGATGAAAAAAAAAAAAATCCAAATAGCATTTTTATTTTATTTTTATTTTTTTGTGAAGTTTTATGTTGAAAACTATTTGCAATGCAAGCTTTCTCTCATACCTGTATGTCTGTTTTAGAAGAAACTGGGAAAATTATCAGTGGATTTTCATCTTTCTTGACTGAACTTCTACCACTCTGAGGATGCCGGTTTTGAAAAGGGAGCAAGCAAGAGATGTGGGAGATCCAAGTGTAAGTAAAAATACTATTATATATTTGCATGTAAAATGTAAACAATGTTATGTTTCTAATAATGATTACAAACAACATTGTTAACCACAGTACTGCATTCAAAACACACATGATCTAGCTTTATGCCATTATAAAGAGATGATCTATATCCAGCCAGGTGAAACACAGGGCAAAATTATTTAAATATAATACTTATCTGGGATCATTTGAAGCCTGAAAGATTTACTAAGACTCTATAATTAGACAAGTGACTCATTAACTTAAGAACAAATACCATAAGATCAAGGAAACAAATGCTACTTAAGTAGAAGCTGTCCCTGACACTGAAATTTAAGTTAATAAATCCCACTAAAGCTCTGGTCATGATCTCGATTTAGGGCCTCCCGAAGCTCCCAGTGCCACCCTTGCAGCAAACACTGGACATGTACCTGAAGTGCATGAGTCACCTAATACCAGAGGAGCAGTTCAAAAAGACAAAGGTAATTGTAGAGAAATTTGGAGCACCTGGTGGGATTGGAGAATGTCTTCAGAAAAAGTTACTGGAGAGAAGTGAAAATAAGGCCAATTGGGTAAGGACTGCATTAATTGCTAATACTTTTCTGTAAGCAACTTTGGTTATAATGTGGAGTTACATTGTCTGTTAAATATGTTTTAAAAATTGTCTCTTTTTGAACACTGTCCAAGGTGTATGACTACTGGCTTGAAGACATGTATTTGAGCAACAGATTAGCACTACCTGTCAACTCCAGTCCTGTGATGGTCTTTCCCAAGCAGAACTTCACGAGTCAAAGTGATACCCTCAGGTACGGGACTCTGGGGATACAGTCGGGACAATTTTTACTCATATAAACTGAGATGACTGATACCACTGCATGTCTTCATTGATATAAATTTGTTTAAATGGAAATGCAGATGTCTACATAAATTAAGGATATCGTATATGCATTAGGATTATGCAAACTGTCAGCTATGTACACTGCATGATTTCATCTACACAACAACTGTGTAGCTCCATACGGCAACGTAATTTAAGGGCCACATTAATTAAAACTTCATTTCTCATTTTGGAGAGTTTCATCTACAGATTAGTACACGTGTGCACAAAGTCTCCCTTCCTTCATAAGCTGATGTTGATTTCAGTCCTAAAATGGAAACAATACATCCTACGATGGACATTTCTGTTTTAGGCTTATTATAGAATAGGTTATGTTTTTCAAAATTATTACACATTTTGTATTAAAGGAAGTAATAATGTTAAGCATCAGTCTTGGATTAGCTTCTTTTGGTTAATTTTGGTGAAATGTATTAGTTTCCACAAAAAATGTTAAGCAACACACCTGTTTTCAACAC
Organism: Carassius gibelio; assembly: GCF_023724105.1. NCBI lineage: Eukaryota > Metazoa > Chordata > Actinopteri > Cypriniformes > Cyprinidae > Carassius > Carassius gibelio. Next base: position 12,846,630 of record NC_068408.1, on the reverse strand, counting down.
TGATAATAATAATAAATGTTTCTTGTGTGCCAAATCAGCATATTAGAATGATTGTGTGAAACTGAAGACTGGAGTAATGATGCTGAAAATCCAGCTTTGCAACTTTACAACCATTAAATTACAAATTACAACCATTTTTAATTGTAATATTTCACAATATTACAGTTTTTATCATATTTCTGATCAAATAAACAACCATAAAAGTCTTGTTTAAAAAAAAAAAAATGAAATACTAATGTGTATGTTTTTCCTCTACAGATTTGCTGCTCATCTCATTTCTGGTGTATTAGAGTATAAATCTCTTATAGATGGGTAGGTTATACTCCTTGTTTTCAACAAAACAAACTTCATTCATAATTAATTGCATAGTTTTCTAAACAGGGCTGTATGCTGCTCATTGCAGACGTGCCCTCCCTGTAGACTATGCTCGTGGGCAGCTGGCTGGGACGCCCCTGTGTATGGATCAGTACAATAAGGTCTTCACCTCCTACCGTCTGCCAGGGCCAAAAATTGACACTTTAGTGGCTCAGAAGAGCACAGTTATGCCTGAGCCTGAACATATAATAGTGGCTTGTAAGAATCAGGTAGGTATTACTTCATCTACGTAGTAGTGAACTATATCTGATGATTATTTTTTGTTTTGCTTGTTCTTAATCTTTATTTTAAAATGAGTCTTAAAAAGACCTAATCAAACAGTGAAGACAAAGACTTAATGTGTTTTCTGCCATACCAGTTTTTTGTTCTCGACGTGGTGATAAACTTCCGTCGGTTGAATGAAAAAGACCTTTATACTCAACTGGAGCGAATCAGAAAGATGGCAGACATTGAAGAGGAGCGTCTGCCTCCAATCGGTCTGCTCACATCAGATGGCAGAACACAGTGGGCCGAGGCTCGCAGCGTGCTGATCAAAGGTCAGACTTCATTTATCCTCAACTATACAAGCTGTGTCTGCTATTAGACCTGCAATGTGACATCAAAATGTTAAGAAACAAAACAACTTGACTTCATCTGGAAAAGCAGCTCTCTCACAACTATAAATTCCCCTGATGAAACAAAAAGTTCTGCACAGGTTAATGGAATTCACACACATGAAAAGTAACACTTCTCAATCGGGTGCAGATTCTACCAACAGGGATTCTCTGGACATGATTGAGCGCTGTCTGTGTCTGGTGTGTTTGGACGAGCCGTCTGGCACTGAACTGACTGATACCAACCGAGCTTTACTGATGCTCCACGGAGGGGGGATGGACAAAAATGGGGGCAATCGCTGGTATGACAAGCCCATGCAGGTAGAAAAAACAAAACAAACAAGGATGGAATCAAATTGCATTGATCAAATGACCCTGAAAAAATGTATTCTAAAATTAAACGACTGTAACGATTTCAGTTTGTAATAGGTGCAGATGGATGCTGTGGTGTTGTATGTGAACACTCCCCTTTTGAAGGAATAGTGCTCGTGCAATGTTCAGAATATCTTCTGAGATACATGTAAGCCAAATTATTATTTCATTCGTTGAAATTAATTTCAAAACAACTCTTGATTACCCAGAATGCACTGTTGGTCTGGCAAATGCAAAGAATACATTCACTTCTGAAAGAATCTGTAATATCTTTCTGCATGCTTATTCTCACTAGCACATCACAGTTACATTTATGTATTTGCCAAAGAGACTGAGATGGAAAACTCTAATGAGACGACTTGAGATATATGCCCACAGCCTGAGTATAGCAACTAAGCTAGCGAAGATGCAATGAGATTGTTTCTCTCATAGGAGAGGAAGCCCTTCTAAGCTTGTGAGGGCAGCCAGCATGAGTGAGCTTCCTGCCCCCAGACGACTGCGCTGGAAATGCTCACCAGATATCCAAGTGTTCCTCACAGCCTCAGCAGACAAATTACAGAGGTATGTCAACATTCAGCTGATACAACAGGGTCTGTAAAGCTCATTCTGACAGCATGCCATTTATTACACTAAACACTGCTCATCCTATTAAAGCATATCTTAGAAGCCATCAAAGTTATTTATTCAATTGCTCATATAAATAAATACAATTTTTACAAATAAATAGTGTAAAATACAATAAATGTTTTAGTATTTTTGGTTTCTTGCATGCAGTACTGTTAAAAGGTCTGGGGTCAATAAGATGTTTATTTTGAAAAAAAAAAAAAAAAAACTTTTATTCAGGATTCATTAAATTGTCAAAAAGTGACAGACAAGAATAAAAGTGAAATACATTTCTAAAAGTTATACAGAGGATTTCTATTGCAAATGCTGTTTCAAAGAATCCTGAAATGCATCCCAGTTTCCAACTCTTTTCATTGATAATAAGAAGAAATGTTCTTTGAGCAGCAAATTAGCATACAAGAATAATTTCTAACTTGACACACAGTAATGATCCTGAAATTTCAGCTTTGTTATCAAAGGAATAAATTGTATTTTAAAATATATCAGAAAAGAAAACAGTTCTGTACACAAAATGTAATAAATTTCACAATATTACATTTTGTTTTTATTAAAGTGAGCAAAAGAGAATTTCAAAAACATAAAAAAAGAAATAGTACTGACCCCAAACTATGTAGTGTATTAACTGTTAATTTCCACAGACTTGTGAAAAATCTGGACATGAATGTCAACAAATTCACTGGTTATGGCAAAGAGTTCATCAAGAAACAGAAAATGAGCCCTGATGCTTATATTCAAGTTGCCCTCCAGTTTACATTTTACAGGTCAGTCTTCGCTTTAATTTAAGATGTATTAGTAATACAGAGTGAAGACTTATGTCTTATTTGCACTCAGATGTCATGGACGTCTAGTGCCCACCTATGAAAGTGCATCAATACGCCGCTTTCAAGAAGGACGAGTTGACAACATTCGCTCCTCCACACCTGAGGCCTTAGCATTTGTGAAAGCTATGGCAAATAGCTCCAAAACCACTGTATGTAGTTTAGTCTGTTTTCATTGTATTCTATTCAAACTTCTCTGAATTTTGAAACGTCAGCTCATCTGCAGTCCATGCCATGCGTATTGTCAAAACAGGAGTAGCTTAATAACCTGTCTTTTTTTATTTAGGATGCTGAGAAAATGGCGTTGCTTTGGACTGCCATTAAAGCCCAAACCAATTACACAATTCTAGTAAGTGAAACGGACAACTGAATTTGAAACTACAATTACACAATCTGCCAGTTACAGGGATGTTTGACTGTGATGATCAAACTGTGATTGTCATATGTCATTTAGTGTGTCCACTCTACAATAAAATATTGCTTGTCCACTCTTTGGAAACAGGCAATCACTGGGATGGCAATAGACAATCACTTGCTGGGACTGCGAGAGATTGCCAAGGAGCTGAAACTAGAAAAGCCAGAGCTGTTTTCTGATACAACTTATGCCACCAGCATCCACTTCATTCTCTCTACAAGCCAGGTTCACTTCAAACCCTAACTGAAATCATGAGATAGTCCGAAATTGATTTGTGCATACATCTTTATTTTAATATATGTAGATTTTTTTTTTTTAACTTGATCACCAATCTGTTTGTTCAAAAACCCTTGTCTTTGCATAGGTTCCTACCACTGAAGAGATGTTCTGCTGCTATGGTCCTGTTGTCCCTAATGGCTACGGAGCCTGCTACAATCCTCAGACGGACCACATCATCTTCTGCGTGTCAAGCTTCCGTGACAGTGCCGAGACCAGCTCAGATTTGTTTGTGAAGACTCTTGAGGGGTGCCTCAAGGAAATGCAAGATCTATGCCTAAAATGCAACAGTGAAGCTAAACCAACTGACGCCACGGAAAAGATGGACGGAAATACCAAGGTAATGAAGAATGGAAGCAAGTCATAGCGAGAAGCTACATCATTTGAATCATATGGAAGATGCAGAAACCACTGTGACTGTACAAATATTGACATTTTGGGAGAAAATAAGATTCTCAAAAACAAGGCCCATTTTATTACCAACAGATATAGATAGTCACTTGACAAAAGTAGATCTATTAAGTTATTTTGCATTATTTGGCCTATGAGAGCATATACAAATTAAAAAGGAGTAGATGAAATTTAGCAGATATACTGTATAGTAAACTATGTCATCTTCAATATGACCTGACTCTAAGAATCTTACCCAGCTTTGCAGTCTGTCTAAGTGTATATTAATAGTTGACACTGTCAAAGGCAGCATTAATAGGATAGTTCACCCAAAAATAAAAATTCAGTAATTATTTACTTACCAACATGCCGTTCCAAATCTGTATGACTCACTTTCATCTGTGGAACACAAAAGAAGATATTTTTAAGAATGTTTCAACAGTTTTATCAACAACACTGAAAAATTATTATGAGGGCCGCCTTGATGCTTGTAGCCGGAAACTAAATTGGAAATTGTACTAAAAAATGACATTCTCAATTATGCTGCCTTTGAAAAGCTGTACTATATCTACTTGATTAATATGCACATGTAAACTATGATATGATAACCTATAGCTGTTTACAATCTACACCAGTTTTTTTATGGTCATGTCATAGTTACCATAACTTATGGTTATAGATACCAGTCAAAATATAGTACTCTGAATGACAACCCTGTGGAACTGGACCAGAAGCTGCTATTTAACTTTGTCTTTGTGAGTCTCATCTATTGCATTTTAAAGTTTATTTAATGTATTTTTAAAAAACGATCTGTATATATAGCAAAGTCTATTTTAATTCTGCAGTATACAAACAAAATGTCAGGACCAGGCAATATAATTTATACTCTATGGTATTATAGCTTTAAAGTGTGCTGTGTTTTATGTGTTCTATAAATTGAGAATTCTTACTTACTTGGTCATATTCTGAAATGCTGAAAGGTCCTAAAAACAAGCCAGTTTGCATAAATAATAAAAAAATATAGCAATATCAGAAACATATGAAGCCAAGAAGAATGGTTTAATCACAGTGTCAAATTAAGCTTTTTTTTTTTTTTAAAGTACAATCATTGTTGTGTATGTGAAAATGTGCTTATATTACGTCTGAAAATGATACTGACATGTGTTGCACACTAGGTCTATACAATATTCCTAAAAAATGAACAATACTTGATGTCTGTCTAATGTACATAGATAAAGACTGAAGTGAGAGTATGCTTTATATTGTGAACACTGTAAACAAATGTGTCTAATTTGTATATCCTACATGTTGATCCAGTCATCATAGTAATTGTGAAGTAGATAAAAAACAGTGATGCCTTGAGAAATTCATTTTAGCACTTTATAACTAGATCAAATATGTACTGTAGCTTAGCTAAAATAGACTAATGAAGCACTCAATCATGTTACAAATACTAGAGTACATATAAAGTATATACAAAGAGAGAAAATATGGATACTAGAGAAATTATAGCCTTAGCCCAAGTTTTAGTAATAGAATATGTTTGTTGATTATCATGACATCATGTTAAGCATGAATACTAGTGAACGGGCAAAACAGAAAATTCATGAAAAAATGAGGATGTAACCGAATGTATGTAATGTCTAGTGGTGGAGTGCTGAAACTGTGATGTTATTTAACTCTGGGATATTTATTTTTTCAAAAAGAGTTTTCAAAAGATAAATTGTCTATTAATCAATATCACTGTATCCTAATGATGCCATAAAAAGTATCTACTAATCAAAACCAATCATGTGTTCACTGAGTATTTACAGTTCCACCAACAAACTATGAAATATCGGTATTCTGGCACAGGACTTTTTGTTACCACACTACAGCATAAAAATATTTTACATTTCACATTACATTAATTCATGCCAGCTACAATGATTTAGGCCAAGTACATTAACATTTATCATATGGCAAGTGTTATTTTCACAGCAATCGACAACTTTTATTGAGAATGTATGGACATCAAGCTCCAGAAACCGTTACATAACTTATATTACATCATTCCAATAACAATAATATTTCCTATGGAAATTAAATCGGACTTAAATATTATAAGTTACACTTTTGAGAAAGGAATAGCATTTATAATATTAATTTTCTCTATCTGTCTTCCTGTGACCTGTCTGTATTTTTAGGTTACTATGGTCACTGGTTACTATGGAGAGAAGTATACACAAACGCAGTATGACTACAGCCTAGCCTTTGGGTGGGTTATACATAGATTTATAAATATGCCTATAAATTCAGTGGTAACAGTCAGGTATGGTCCATATGAGTCGTGTGGTATTGTCGAGCACAGAACATTTCGCCTGGAAGGTTTACAAGGTAATCCTTAAAATGTGTCCTAAAGTTTCATTCATTTTGTTAAATGTTTACCCAGTTATCCGTTTGTAGTAACAATACATGAAGCACTATTGTCATTTGGTGAAAATGACCCTCACTTCTAGCGGTCCTAAAAGACAACGGCCACCAGTGTGTCCTCGAGAAAACAGATGACTGGAATAAAGTAGAGCTAATTGTGAATGGAGAGTGCGTCTACACGTGCAACATTACTGACCTCGAGTTTGGTAATTTGCGTCAACATTCGAAAATCTCTGCTGTTTGGATGATTAAAGATGTGTTGCTCACGAGGTGCCTGTCAAACTTCTGTTTGCTCATAGGGGGTGATGGACGACTTGATCCGCGGTGCCAAGAGGCCATTGACGCGGTGAGAGACGCGTACTGAACGCCATGTCTATGACCGTGTGCTCAATGGAACACTAGCATACTACGTAAAGAATACTACGCGGTATAACCTCTACTATTTTATTTTGGGGGGAAAGTGGCTATTAGTGGAAAAACTTTAGGCCTACACTATTCTTAAAGTATAAGTGAACCAGGTGGCGTTATTCCATTCTAAATGGTAAACAAATAGAAAAAAAAAAATTGTTGTTGTTGTTTGATTACAATGTATGCTGAACTCAGGAGAGTCTAGCTAACATGCTGGAAAATGCTGAATATTTTTAATTTTGTGTAAAATGTCTTACAGATTTTCAGATAATTAGTCAGGAAATCAGATACTGTAGCCCTATACTACCAGTTTATTCATCACACTGGGAATGGAAGGTCGAGGAGAGTGGGATTTGTGGGATACAGAAGTCCAGTAAATAAGTGTGCTGTTATACACTGCTCATTTCAGCAAATTCAGTAAGTCAAATTGTGCATAATGCAGCAATTAAAAGAGTTGTAAGGTACAGCATAGTATTCTTAACTTACCCAAGGTCTTAAAATCTAGTGTTGGCATACTACCTAGACAGCGTTTTCTGGTGTGCTTTTAAGTCCACTAATGTTGTCTTGCTGTATAGGAAGGCAGCACACTGTCTGTAGAGAAACCTCTTATGTATGTACACAGGTATATGAAAAATGATATAACAAAGCAAACATCAATCGTTTGTCAGTGACACAAGTTTATTACATTATTGCTGAGAAACGTCTATCATTTATCACAATCTATAACAGTGAACTATATTTATGATCACTTTTTTTTCTCCATGAGCAATGCCTGGTCTCTGTACTATTCTACAACCAAATCTGATATTTTATTTTACCCTTTTTAAGCATTTACATTAAATTCACTATAGCAATTGCCAAATCATATGAATAACCAAAAGCACAGATTATAGTTGCTAGTTATAGCTGTTTAGTCCAGCTTGAGTGACAATTAATGGTTTAATTATGTAGAGTATAAGCAGCCACAGAATGATCATTACAGATGACCATTTACTGTATGTAAGCTTTAATGTTGCTAAAATCCACTATAAATCCAGTTTGCTGACAGAAAGATTACACAGAAAGATATTGCATCAGATACTTGTGCTTATCAGATTGGTGGTTAAAGTAATTGTTTAGTAATTTCTTTTTATTTCTTTCCCAGTGTGTATAGCATTTCAAAGTTGTCACAGACATGTTGATGCTTTAAATGTAATGATTCCCACAAGTCCTAAAAGCCACAAGAACCCTAAAACGGAAGCATATTTTGTGGAAGCTACAGAGAATATCACCACTGCCATAGAGAATATTGTTACTTGTCTACATGCCATCTGTTTGATGTCTCAGGATGAAGCCAAGTGTGACAGTTATGGAAGACAAAAAAAAAAAACAAAAAAAAAAACTGAAAATCAGATTACTTAAGACAGATAAGGGGTTTCTGGTGCAAATTTATGGATAAATGAGCTAAACAAATTTAAATTTGCTGTTTTTTTATGCTCAATTTATCAATTGTATATATTTTGGCAACATGAAAGTGACCTTATTTAATAAATCTTGGTGCGTTGATAACTGTTATATTTAATTTTAAAATCTAACTTCCACATCTAACACAAAATCATCAAAAACGCCTGCCCTTGAATGCCTCTAGGTTAAACGCAGTGTCCAAGAACCTCTTCAGCTCAGCCAGATGAGTGAATTTGTTTCCTGTGGCAGGGGCTGCTGCAGGGTCACGGCCAACATACCTAAAATGAATGTGAAGTTTTTAGTTTGGTGTATATAAGTTTGATTTAGGCTACATCAAAAATTTAGCTCAAAGGAATAATTCACTGAAAAATTTAAATTACATCCAAGATGCACTGTAGATAAGTTTTTGTCAGCAAGTTTTTACTTTTGGGTGAACTATTTTAAGAAGAGACTCACCAAATCGGATTCCTAGAGTGCACTGTCAGGAAACGTGGCCTTATGTAATCATAGTAGCCCATATTCTTGTGCTCCTCTTGACACCATATGAGTTCAGCATTACTGTACTTCTCAACCTCAGCCTTGATGAGGTCAAAAGGGAAGGGTGATATCTAAAGGGGAAGAATTTGATTGTGAAAACAGTCATTTTTGCAGTGTCATTACACTTTAGACCACAGGAAACTATAATTGGCAACCTGCTCCAATCTGACAATTGCAACATCCTCCTCCAACTTCAGCTGTTTTCTCTCTTTTGCCAGCTCATAGTACACTTTTCCGGTGCAGAAGATGACCCTTTTGACTTTTTCTGGGTGTTTGGATGCAGGACCACCATCTTGAATTATCCTTAGGAATTTTGTCCCTGCAACATAGATGAATTAGATAAGGCCAAATTCTATTCCCAAAAGCTGGACAGAATTTAAAGTCTACCAGAATCTTGTACCTGTTATCATCTCATCGAAACTGGAGCGTGCCTCGGGCAGCCTCAGTAAAGACTTTGGTGTGAAAATGATCAGCTGAATAAGAATATGAAAATGTGGTCAGTCAAACTATCTTTGATTTATAGTTGCGATCAGACACTTTTAAACTTTAAACTTCCATCTACTGGAATACAGAAGAGTAGTTATAAAAACACAGCTGTGAAACCAAGCAAAACAGTAAATTAAGAGCACTTTCATACAAAACGAACAATATCATCCCCAGACGCTCAGTTTAATTTGCTCAGGAAGAGATTTTCTCATGCTCCACAAACCTCTGCATTTCTCCACAACAGGGAATCACTTTAGACAATTGCAGTGGCACAGAAGCAAAAAATGTTGGGACATTCGTCAAACTTTCACATAAAATCTAAGTTTAAGCTTTAGTTAATAAAGTCCATCAAACTACCTTCACAGCAGCTGTGAAATTAATCTTAAGACTAAATTCATAACACCTATGTAGCACAAAGTACTACATCTTTCAGTATACATTTTCTCTCAAATTTTGGGATCAGTATTTTTTATGTTTTTTTTTAATGGAATCTCTCATGCTCATCAAGGCTGTATTTATTTGATCCAAAATACAGAAAAAAAAACTAATATTCAGAAATATTATTACAATCTCTAATATTGGTTTCCTATTTTGATATACTTTAAAATATAATTTATTTCTGTGATGCAGCTTTTAATTTTCCTCAGCTATTACTCCTGTCTTCAGTGTCACATGACCCTTCAGAAATTGTGATTATTTTTTATTTGATTCTTTGATGAATAAATAGTTAAAGGGACAGCATTTATTCAAAATATAAATCTTTTCAAACAATATAAATCTTTACTTTAACTTTTTATCCATTTAACACATCCTTGCTGAATGAAAGTATTAATTTCTTTAAAAAAAAAAGAAAGAAAAAATGTACCGAACCCAAACCTTTGAATAGTAGTGTATATTTTAAAACAACATTTCTGTTTTGAATAAACATATTTTTTTTAACATTTTATCAAAAAATCCTTTGAAAGATTCAAAGGTCCCAATAAATATTAAGCAGCACAGCTGTTTCCAATATTGATTTTAAATCAGCATATTACAAAGCCGATTCTAAAAAAGTTGGGACACTGTACAAAGTGTGAATAAAAACAGAATGTAATGATGTGGAAATTTCAAATTTCAATATTTTATTTAGGATTTAACATAGATGACATATCAAATGTTTAAACTGAGAAAATGTTAAGGAAAATAAAAGTTGATTTAAAATATCATGGCATCAACACATCTCAAAAAAGTTGGGACAAGGCCATGTTTACCACTGTGTGGCATCCCCTCTTCTTTTTCTAACAGTCTGTAAACGTCTGGGGACTGAGAAGACAAGCTGCTCAAATTTAGGAATAGGAATGTTTTCCCATTCTTGCCTGATACAGGCTTCTAGTTGATCAACTGTCTTAGGTCTTATTTGTCGCATCTTCCTCTTTATGATGCGCCAAATGTTTTCTATGGGTGAAAGATCTGGACTGCAGGCTTGCCATTTCAGTACCCGGATCCTTCTTCTACGCAGCCATGATGTTGGAATTGATGCAGTATGTGGTCTGGCATTGTCATGTTGGAAAATGCAAGGTCTTCCCTGAAAGAGACAATGTCTGGATGGGAGCATATGTTGTTCTAGAACTTGGTTATACCTTATAGCATTGATGGTGCCTTTCCAGATGTGTAAGCTGCCCATGCCACACACACTCATGCAACCCCATACCATCAGAGATGCAGGCTTCTGAACTGAGCGCTGATAACAGCTTGGGTTGCCCTTGTCCTCTTTAGTCCAGATGACATGGCATCCCAGTTTCCAAAAAGAACTTCAAATTTTGATTCGTCTGACCACATTTAAATGAGCCTTGGTCCAGAGAAAACTCCTGCGCTTCTGGATCATGTTTAGATATGGCTTCTTTTTTGACCTATTGAGTTTTAGCCGGCAACGGCGAATGGCACGGTTCATTGTGTTCACCGACAATGTTTTCTGGAAGTATTCCTGAGCCCATGTTGTAATTTCCATTACAGTAGCATTCCTGCATGTGATGCAGTGCTGTCTAAGGCCACTATTTTCCGCCGCAGCATTGGGGGAATTACTCTGCCCATCTTGACTTCTGAGAGACACTGCCACTCTGAGAAGCTCTTTTTATACCCAATCATGTTGCCAATTGACTTAATAAGTTGCAAATTGGTCCTCCAGCTGTTCCTTATATGTACATTTAACTTTTCCGGCCTCTTATTGCTACCTGTCCCAACTGGAATGTGTAGCTCTCATGAAATCCAAAATGAGCCAATTTTTGGCATGATTTCAAAATGTCTCACTTTCAACATTTGATATGTTATCTATATTCTATTGTGAATAAAATATAAGTTTATGAGATTTGTTAATAATTCCATTCCTTTTTTACTCACAATTTGTACAGTGTCCCAACTTTTTTGGAATCGGGTTTGTAAAATGATTTCTGAAGGATCATGTGACACTGAAGACTGGAGTAATGATGTTGAAAATTCAGCTTCCCTTCACATGAATAAATCATATTTTAAAGTATATTAAAATAGAAAACTGTTATTTTAAATGTTTCTCTGTATTTTTGATCAAATAGATACAGGCTTGATGAGCATAAGAAAAACATTGAAAATCTTACTGATCCCAAACTTTCCCAAACAAGGAAAAAATTTTATCTTACTGGCTTTCTGAATGGCAATACGATTTGCCTTCTAAGCACATGGAAGTAGTTGGCAGGTGTTGAACAATTGACCACGATCCAGTTACAGTCATAGAGCTGCTGGACCTCAAAATCTCCAGTGAATTCCTTAAATGAGGCAAACAAAGCAAAGCCCATTAAAAATATGTCAAAAAATAAATACATATAATGTTTCAAAGTAAAAGTTGATAAAAAAAAAATCTATTCTACCATATTTCAATAGATTTATAAATTCATATATTATCATATAAAAATCCAAAATAACACAAGGGTTTGATTTTTTAAGATTTCCACGAAAGACTTCCTTCGCACTAAGAGGAGATTCATGAATTGATTTAATTTCTGACTGTTTTTTTCAATAACCTGTTTAATGATCACATCTTGTAAATACTGATCAGGCTTGTAATTAGAACCATTCTTGTCACCCCACTGCTAGACTAAACAGGAAAACAGTATTAACAAGAACTATATTAAGCATCAAACTAATTGGTAATCAGTGAAGTGTGTCCATTTCAAACTACCTGTGGCCATTCAGCATGAGGCATGGCAGGAAAGGGCCACTTACCGGATAGCGATCAGGGTCATCCTTGCTCATCTGCAGGAAGCGCTCAGGCCGTGCTGACGAGTGCTCCGGGCCCTGCTCATTAGTGAAACACACCAGCACTAATGAGAGTAGGTCTATCAAACGCCACACTAAGCTAAAGAATTATAGCCTCATTTATTGGCTCAGACCAAACTTGAGTCATCATTATTGATCTTAGTACAGCTATTCTGCCTTTGAGTCAAGGAAAGGACTGACAAAGATTTAACCCTGCAGTTTATCTCTGCAGGAAATTAGATTCAGTGGTCAATATAGGATTGTTATGACCTACTGACTCTAAAAATAGCATGTGCTTTGATATGGTCTAATAGGGCAAAGGCAGAAGTAACTAAGGAGTTAAATAATACATGATATTTATTCTACTGTCTTGTGTTTTTTCAATGACATATGCTACTGGAACAGATACTTCTGTATTAAGATACAACAAAGCTGATGAGGAAAAATATGCAAGAGTGTATATATACAGTACATTACCAATCGGCAGATTTTTAAAAATGTTTTTAAACTAAGTCTTTTATGCTTTCCAAGGCTGCTTTTATTTGATCAAAAATAGAGTAAAACACTAATACTGTCAAATATTATTATGATTAAAAATATTTTTCTTTTATTTTTAATATATGTTAAGATTACATTTATTACTGTGATGGCAAGGCTGAGTCTTAGCTTAGTATTTCAAAAATGATCCTATTATGATGATTCGGTGCTCGATTATTATTAGTGTTCAATGATTAACATTTTTATTTATTGCTGATTTTCTGCTTAATAAACATCTCTTATTATTTTTTATGTTGAAAACAGTATTGCTGCTTAACATTGTTGTGGAAACCATGATATACTATTATTTAAAAGTATGATGCAAAAGACAAAGAAAAAGAAAATAAATTCATAATGATTTATTAATTATTGATCAAAAATAAAATAAAAGGCATTCATAATGCTAAAAAAGATTTCTATTTCAAATAAACTCTCTGTTCATAAAATAATCCTAAAAAAAAAAAAAAAATTCGGCATTTCCTCTAAAATATTAAGTGGCAAAAAAAAAAATTTCAACATTGATAATAAGAAGAACTATTTTCAATAACTGAGAACCAGTAATAATTGAGTATCAAATCTGCATATTAGAATGACAATCTGACGTATCTGGTGACATTGAAGACTGGAGGAATGATGCTGAAAAATTCATCTTTGCCACCACAGGAATAAACTACATTTGAAAACAAATTCAATTAGAAAACAGTTATTTTAAATTATAATAATATTTCACAATGATTTAACTATATTTTTGATCAAATAAATGCAGCCTTGTTGAGCATAAGTGCATAAGAAGAAGACTTCTTTCTAAAACATTGAAACAATAATGATTAGTCCAAACTTTTGAGTAATACTGTATAATATGTAAAATGCCATCAGCAGACTCACCATTCCCTCCATCCCATGAGGCAACATTAAAACAATGCCATTGTGGCGGACCCACTTGGCCTGGCCTGCAGAGATGAACTGGTCTATGATGCACTGGGCTGTGTTTTGGAAATCGCCAAACTGAGCCTCCCAGCACACCAGGGCATTTGGACTAGCCATGGCAAAACCCAGCTCAAACCCTAAGCAATATGAACATGTCAGAATACTTGGACAGAAAAATATTGTTACATAAAAGCTTCTTAGTATGGATTTTGCAAATAGATGTGCTGCTGAATATTCGGTGCAGTTTGTTCTGTACAAGCTGATCATTTCTGAAGGTAATTTTACAGATATCAAAAACAAGGAATACCTTGGAAGTTTATTTATTTATTTATTTATTTTTGTGCACGCTGATTGATAACCAGATGCAAATTGAGCACAGTAATTCTTACCCAAAACGCCATATTCAGACAAGGAGCTGTTGCAAACTGTGTAGAGAGCCTGGTTCGGCCACAGGTGGTTCATCGGAATGCAGAAGCGCTTATCAACTTCCTGATCATGCAAGACGTGGTGACGGTGACTGCAAAAACATCACACACACACATTTATAATAAGAAGAAATGTTTCTTGAACACCAATTCAACATATTATGATCTCTGGAGGATCATTAAAAGACTGGAATAATGGGATACTTGTGTGTGTGTGTATATATGTGTGTGTGTGTGTGTGTGTGTGTAAAAATGTATAAAATAAAATAACACCTTAAGGATTTTCTTAGGAATCTTTTCTTAAGTTGTAATGTCAGAGGCACTCTAACTCTTTATGTCCTATCAGTGTGAGACATCATGGGCGGCAGTGGATTTCGGAGAGGAGATGTGATGCGTTTTGCTGGCTTACTCTGATGTGATGTTCAAACCAGCCATCAGACCCAGTGCGATTAGACAATCTTTAAACTCCTTTAAATATCACAGTAATGATGTACTATGCTGGCCATCCCGATTTACAAGGATTGCATAGACATAACAATAATTTAAATACAGTATTAACACACATATGTATATTTCCCAACAAGCTGGGTAATTCATATTTGACAAATATGGGCTCTTTTGAAATATAATGTTGTGAAATGGAGAATGTAACCACAAGGAATGTGTTCAGGCTAATTGGGGTCTGTCTGCCATGCTCATTTAATCACAAATGTAAATCAAAAGTGGCTCTTTAAGCTAAAGTGTCCTGTCTCTGTGGGTTAGCTCTGGAAACACAGAGAATCTGGGGAGTAAACAGTTTCCACAGTGCATCAGCTGTGAGTTGGATTCATCAATCAAGGGACCAGAGCACAGTACTCAGTGCATACCCAAACACAGTAGACTGAATCAATTACTCATAGCCATTAACTCCCTGAGTAACAAGCAGAACCAGCAGACTGGAGCACACCAATATGTTCACTCCCTGAGCCTTTGCATGCGAATAAAGATAGAACTGCATATACGCATCGGCAAACAATCTACTTTGATAAAAAGGCTCATATCACACAGAAGCTACTTTGGTGACGTCTTTTCACTTGCGTTTTACCTTCATTATGTTCTAAACAAAGCATAAAACTGTCCAGTGTAGCTCATTGAAAGGAAACTCTAGAATCAAAAACTGTAAAGTGAATCTGTAAATAATGCCATTTGTGGTGTGATAAATTCAGTTGCTCTGATGTCTCAGTGTGTACTATTTCAAACAAACCTGACTGCCAAAATACCTTGCTCTTGACAGTAACAAACAGAAGTGGGAGTATGTGTCTGTACCGACATAAAACGGGTTTTCTTCAGAAGAAGTACCGTGACGGCACCATGTGGGTATTTCTCAGAGGACTCTGTGTGCGTGTGACAAGCTGACGTCATTTGTCAATGTGTTGACATTTTAGTTTTAATGGAGCCATAAGGTGGAAAATATATACTTGGTTATTTTTAGTTACAGAAATCTAGTCACTTAAGGAATGGAAAGTGGCCCAATATGTGAAATCACGCTGTTTAGAAAATATATAACAATAACTGATGGTCTTCCATGACTGCATGTGCCAAACTGCCACTTTTTGCTCCATTCACAAAACATAAAACAGAAAAAGGGAGCAGCCACAGTCATTTTTTATAAAATGGATTGACTGTCTTACCTAAATGTTCCTCTTTCCACATCTTGTCCACTGAGTCTTACATGAATACCATCCTTCAGCAAAGAGCCGAATGCCATGTACTCTGCCAGGGCCCAGTCCACAGTGCGCTTCGCAACCATATCTGCTCTGCCTCGAAGGATACGTGACAAGCCTTGAATAACACAGATACAGAACATACAGAAATTTAAAATTTTAAAATAATTTTGTATCTTTTGTTGAGTGATACTTTGAAAATAAATTACATTTACTAGAAACCAAAAGTTGTAAAACTTCGATATTGGCTTGACAAAGCCCTGTTTGATAGATAAGCTAGAAAGTAGACGTTTTCATTGGAAGTCTATGGGATATTTTTCTGTTGTGCAGCATAAGCGTATAAGAGAAAACATACACAAGTAGAGTCAGAAAAGACCAAACGTCTGTGCTAATCTTGGTGGGTGTAGATTTAAAGTTTTAGGATGAGTTACATAAAAAAAAAATTGTTATAAAAAATGCATCAGAAGAAAAAGCAAAATGTATAAAAGCTTTGTCAAGCCAACATAATTAACCTTGCTGTTTTTATTTACACACACACGCACGCACGCACGCACGCACGCACGCACACACACACACACACACACACACACACACACACACACAAATACATATTTCTTTTTTGGCTTCATGAAAAAAAATGTTATGCATCTGGAACCATTTAAAAAAAGTTTTTTAGAACAAGGAAGTCATCAGCCCGTTTTTATGACAGTGAAAACAGGGGTACAGTTAGGTGAATTGTGTGAAAAAATACTGTCTTTTCTTTATGCCAATAAACTCTAGTAGTTTTGTTTTACTTGAGAGTTTATTATGTGAGTCTAGGAGAGCATAAGCCTAAGTGGACATCCATGACATGTGGAGTCCCACAAGGATCAATTCTTGCACTGCTCTTGTTTAGCCTGTATATGCTCCCACTAAGTCATATAATGAGAAAGAACCAAATTGCCTATCACAGGTATGCTGATGATACCCAGATTTACCTAGCCTTATCTCCAAATGACTACAGCCCCATTGACTCCATCTGCCAGTGTATTGATGAAATTAATAGTTGGATGTGCCTTAACTTTCTTCAGTTAAACAAGGAAAAAACTGAAGTCATTGCATTTGGAAACAAAGATGAAGTTTTCAAGGTGAATGCATACCTTGACTCTAGGGGTCAAACAACTAAAAAACAAGTCAGGAAGCTGTGCATTTATTGAGTAAGTCGTTAAGCTGTGCATTTATTGAATGAGCACCGTGCGATGTCCGAACTGATTGCACTGTATTTTACATATTCACTGTATTTTATGTCAAATCATTTTATATTTTTAAATGTTTTAAATTCATTTTAAATAAGTATTTTTTTATCATCTTCAAAGTTTTTAAATTGCTTGTTTTATTTTTGATGATTTTTACATTCTTTTATGTAAAGCACTTTGAATTACCATTGTGTACGAAATGTGCTATATAAATAAACTTGCCTTGCCTTACTGGCAAATGACCAATAACCTTATACTAATACCTACCAAATGTATCAGACAAAAAATCATCTGAAAGATCGATTTTAGTTCAAAGTTCTAAAATATGTTTTATGTCTATGCCTTCTACAGTTCATGTTTATGAGAATCAACCCCATCAGGGTAGCCTGGTTTTTCATACATGATATCTCATTGGACTAAAGCACTGGTCTGTGTCAGAGAAATACGTTTGCCGGTGGGTTGATCTGATGCTTTGAGGTAGTTGTGCTCAGAGGCAAGCCATAAACAGAATTAAGCTGGAGGGCTACGGTGGTTAGGGTGATTTAGCAGAATTTAAGGCAGCCAGATTGGAGTCAGCTCTTTAAGTGCAATGGTCCCATAGTGCAACTCCATCAACCCACTATAGCTCCCCTGCGTCTGCTGCTCAGTGAAAGAAAATGATGACCCATGTGGAGCAATGAGACATTCCTATATCAAGAATGTCTGAGGATCATCTGTCAGGGTTCCTTGATGTTCCACACCATTACCACCATCATCCTGCAATACTTTAATGTCAGTTTCCAGGGCTTTGTCCCTAGTGGTTAAAGCTTAACAGTACATAAGATATAATCTAGTTGATGAACTGACTGCTGGAAAAGGCCTCGGGGACTCCACAGCAATAATTAATGTGATAGTTCAAGCAAAAGTGAAAATTAAGTCAACATTTACTCACTCTCATGTCTTTTTAAACTTTGTATGCATGCTTTCTGTCTTCCATGGAATGCACTTTTGCTCTTTTCCAAAAACACAAAAGTAATCAAAATTTTAAGCAAAAATGTTAAGGATAATTTTTCAGTGATTTTTATTTAATGGTAAAATCATATGGCATCTGAAGATTTTAAAATATCAGAATATAACCAAAATGTTGTATGGACTAGTTTTATGATACTTTTATAATATGTATTTAGGTGATTAAGTTCAGGGATTAAGCTTTTCTAGTTTTTGAACCTACAACAGTTACCAGCCTAGATTTCTACCCACTGAGCTACAACACCCCAAGTTAAGGAAATCATATCTGTATAATTTAGGATAGAAATTGAGGCTTCAACACTGCAACAAACAAACATCTGAATTAAATGCTAAAATACATGAAACTCACCACTGTGAATTGCAAAATCTTTCAGAGGGACTGAGCTGGCTACCTCACCAATGTGCCTGAGCTCCTCTTCGTTTAGTCCAGTGAAAGGGCAGCTCATGCTCTTTGGCTCTCCATCTAGTTTGAAGAAGTCTTAAACACAAGATCTAAATCAGTGGTGCTCAACCAGTGGGCCTTTAAAAGGGCATTTAAAAGAAGACTAAAGAGGACTTAAAATGATTTCAAATAAGACAAAACAAGGATTAAATTCAATTTCCACAGTCTTGAAAACCCGAATAGGCAAGGTAGTGTGATGTCTAGACCTGGAAAACTGTTACTGTATAAATTCATCTTAAAATGCCATTGGCATTTTATAAAGAATATAATTTTAGTTTTATTATTTTAAAATATTACAATATTTTACTGACAATAAATTATGAGTAAAAAGATTTGGTTACACTTTATTTTAACTTGTCCTTCTTACAGTGTAATTATGCATTTAAGTTTTGAATAATATTAATTAACTACATCTACTTACTATATGGTTAAGATTTGGTTTTTGCTTAGGTTTACTTGCATGTAATTATGCATAATTTATTGTTATCATAATAGTAAGTGAATGTAATATGTGTAACAAAGACACCTTAAAATAACCTGTTAACAAAGATTTTATAAATCCTTACACTTTATCTAATAAATCACAAATGACACATATATTTGTATTATTTTAATTCTAATTATTTTAAATACTTTTTTGAATTTACAGAAACTAGGAGTGCCCATAGATTAAAATCTGATTAAAAGTTAAAAGTTTTAAAAACAAAACTAGGATAAGGGAACCTTCAAAAATGGTTACGGACAAGAACAAAATTTGACCTGAATCGAGCTGAATAATGACTAAATTATTTTCTCAAATTGGTAAATAATTCATGATTTTTGCAACCAAATCTATTATGGCGTTATTAAAGAGTGATGTTAATAAAGTAACCAAACTCCTGAACAAAAAAAAAGTAAGCTGAAAAAAGTGATGAATGCAAGATATATATATATATACACACCTACACTGTTACTTAACTAAACTGAATCAACACTGAATAATGACCCTACTGTCTTTGATAGCACTGTTAATGCTGAACTGAACTTTTTTCATAATGAATGAACACAATTATTAGACTGAACTGACTGATGCTGAATAATGACACTATTGTCTCACTACAGCTACTTTAAAGAAAAAAATGGATTTGCCTAATTTTTGAAGCATGCATTATTGATTCTGTTATTTTCCTGTTCAATAATGTGAAGCTGCTTTGAAACAACCTGTACTATATAAAAACCACTATATAAAATCGAAGGTACCATGATTAAGTTGACAATGGGAGGAGAGTCAAAAAGTTAGAGAAACCCTGATCTTATATTTTCAATGAAACTCCTAGCCTCTATAAAGTCTTCAATATGTACCTGGCCACGGAGAGTCAAGCCAGTGGCGGATGTGTAGGATCTTCTCATCTTTAGAGCTGGTATACGCCTCCTCACAGATCTTGTCATATTTAGCAACCTCCTCCTGAAAACAATTCACAGTACAGCGCTAGCCCGCCATCCACTATATTCATCAAAAAAACCCAGACACATGACACATTCGTGACAAATTATTAATTAATGATTCATGGCACCTATGTGCTACGGCGTAGAGAAAACAGCAAGATTCCAGTTACAATTTATTCTCTAAGTGAAATCCCCTGAGCTATGTCAGCGAGTGAAGAGTGACAGGGATGCAGTTGTAAATAAAACGAGCTGTCGCCGGGCGAGACAAGGTGTCAGCTATCGGCACTGGAGGGATGGTTTGGTCCGACGATTGTGGTTTCTACGGCGACACAAATCTGAGGGTGGTTGGGGGGGAAGGGGGGCTAGCTCTGAGCCCAGGGAACGAGAGCCCGGGTCAGCGGGTGAAGTATGAAACGTGTCATCACCAGAGCGAAAAGACATTGGCTGAGCATCTGAAGGCAGCCTCCATCAATTGTCAGGAAACAATACACAAACGGCACAGGAAACCCATCACTCCCTAATAGGCCAGGAAAACAACAGCTGTGGAAAAGATGCTTTAGATGAGTTAAAAAGGTCAGTTAGGATGACCTGTGGGAGGAACAACAGCAGGTGGACATTTTCACTTTACATAATGACACAGTAATGAGATTTCCATAGAGTGAGACGCAAACCTCAAACTCTTGCAGTGTTACAACTCCCTCAGAGATGAGCTTGTCGGCGTACTTCTTCAGCACATGTTCCTGTTTCCGGATCTGCTTGTACATGAGGGGTTGGGTGAACATGGGCTCATCCATCTCATTATGTCCAAACCGCCGGTAACACACCTATAAAATACACCAGCAACGTCAATACAGGTGTATAAATAGGCAAATTCAGTATCATTAATCAACCAAACATTTTCTATTGTCTAAAATAACACTATTTCCACTGTTTACAAAAAAATTACATTTAATGTCTATCCCTTTTTAAAATGATCTGTTCTGTTCTGCATATTTAATCGTAACAAATGAAAGCTGCATTAAGATATTTTAGATGTTGTTTAATTCCCAAGTGAGTTCTCAAATACATTTCGTCAGTGTTCAAAATGAGTCACTAGGCTGTGCCACTCAGGATCATGTGATCGCAAACGCAAACCTAAATTACTTACTTGAAGTGATTAACACATAAAACAAGTAGCTAAGGGCGTTCAGGAATGCTAGCATTATCTAACCCTATCTGTTCAGGTCTATCTTAACCAGAGATATTTAAAAACATATTTAACTATTATCCAACCATGTTGTTGGAAACTGGAATCACAACACAAACCCAAATATATACAAAGTATTTCTGATGAAATCCAAAGCTTTCTGGCCATGCATAAACAAGGAAACTACCATATTCAAGGCCCAGACAGTTTTTTTTTTTTTTCAATTGTACACAAAATTTATTCTCGTAGCTTCTTGAAATTAAGATTGAACCACTTATGTCATGTGGACTATTTTAACAATGTCCTTACTACCTTTCTGGACCTTGAATGTGGTATTTGTGTTTTCCGAAGAAGAAACAAAGGTTTTATGGGTTTGGAAAAACATGAGGCTGTGTAATTAATGACAGATTTTTTTGGTGAAGTATCCTTTTAAGGGTGTGAACAGGCGTTTAGTAGTGAGGACACTTCAGTGAGCTTTTCTGCATGGTTACATTGTTATACCAGGTCGTGAGAAGAGAATCATTAAGACAGATTTGTTCAACAACTCATTCACTGAGTCATTCAGGAATGTTTTTGAGTTCAAAACCAATTCATTTAGAACCACTGATTCATTCAAAGACAAAACATAACTACTGTACAGTATATTGCTCAGGGATGCACAACCAATGATAATGCTTTAGCTTTGCTTTGTAAAAGCTGCCCAAGTAACGGGCCATATTGTCTCAAATGTAAGTGGCCACTGAAGTAGAAAAAAAAAGTTAAAAGTTAGAGTTAAAAGTTTTCAAATTGTGTTTAAAAATAATTCGGTTTTAAATATCTGTGGACCCCGTGCAATACCTTCACAAACTATTGTTTGACTTGACATCCCTAAGTTAAAGAGAAAACATAGTGATTCTTGAAGGAGCATGATAGATCTTTAGTTGTGTGATCGAGCAGTCCTTTCCAGTAAGTGATTTACCGTAACATTCAGTGATATTTTCTGTGATATGTAGGATGTGTCTTCACAGTATTTACCAGGTCTATCACCACATCCTTGTTGAAAGTGTTTCTCCATTCTGCAGCAACCTTACAAACATACATCACAGCCTCTGGGTCATCAGCGTTGACATGGAAGATGGGTGCATTGACTACGCGAGCCACATCCGTTGGGTAGTGAGAGGAACGTGCCATTCGGGGATCTGTGGTGAATCCAATCTGGCAACATCAGATAAGACTCATCAATCTACAACATACTAAAAGGTCAAAGGTTAAGGTTTTATGTAAGTCGATTCTAATAGGAAAGTTTGATGTTAACCTGATTATTGACCACAACATGGATGGTGCCATAAGTGGTATATGAAGGCAGTTCACTGAGATGGAAGGTTTCGTAGACGACTCCCTGACCCGCAAAAGCAGCGTCACCATGCATTAAAATAGACATCACCTGTAAAGAAAGGAATTGATGGCTTAAAAAAACATTCCAAACAAATGAGCCACTATATAGCAGAAAATATGTGGTTATATTTTACAGTGACTCATCCTAAAAGATAATCTGAAGATAAATGTAGTACCCTCCTTCCTTCAGTGTCTCCTCTGTAAAACTGCTCTGCCTTGGTCTTGCCCTGAACGACAGGATCTACGGCCTCTAGGTGAGAGGGGTTTGCCATCAGAGACAATGTGATATTCTTATCTGTTTCCCTGTTTATCCGTTCATGGTACATCCCCAAGTGATATTTCACATCTCCTGAACCCTGAAGAAAATTGAAGTGTGAAATGTACATTAGAAATGCAATAAGAGAACGAGAATGAAATGAAAATCATCTTTCATCAGGTGAAATTGCATTACCTCATCTGCAGCCTCAAGTTTGGGATCGAACTGACAGAATATCTGATCCAGGTCTTTGCGAACTACATTGGCCAGGACGTTCAGTCGGCCTCTGTGTGAATCAGACATGGTGTTATTATTATTATGGATTCATAAGAACAGAGTGAGATTGAACGGAGCAGGTTTTGGAGGTACCTGTGAGGCATTCCCATAATTACACTCTCTATACCGGCTTCACTGGACTTGTCAATGATCATCTTCAGGGCAGGGATGAGAACCTCACAGCCTTCCAAACCAAAGCGTTTCTCTGAAGACCATTTCCGAGCAAGAAAATCTTCAAACCTAGAACAATGAACCAAGTTCATCGTAAAAATACTTTTAGTGTCAGCTTTACTTTACTAAATTAAAAGGAAGAAATAAAATGCAGTTTGGTTCCAATATAAAAATGGGTTTAAGCATGGAGAAATAATACTCTAATAAGAAGACAAGAAAATAACACAAATGCTGTACTTTATTTTAAAGATATGCACCGTGTTGAGCGAACCAGCCTGGCCAGCAAAGTCCTCTTCTCTCTGTCAGAAAACGTCATGATTCCTGGAGTTTCAAACTTCTGTCTGATCCACTGGCACTGCTCCATATTGTTGATGAACATGAACTCCACTCCAGTATGACCACAGTATGATGTCTGGAACATTCCAAGCAAATTCTCTTTACTCTTTCATTCATTAATGCATTCATTTTAGAAGGATAATTAAATATCGGCATAATATAAGCTTGCCATATTTGCCCAAATTACATCCTTTCAGAAAAGCTAGTCAATGCCGTATCTGAATCAATACAAGCACAAAACCAGCTAATGAGGAATGAGGAAAGAGTGTTTCTACTCAAATACTGGGTGATATCAGAGTAATCCGGCAGCTACCCACCTCAAGTCTGTGTATGATTTCTCTCAGTGGGAGTGTGCTTTCATTTCCCCCGATAAATGTGGTTAGTGGCAACTGGAATGATTTATCCAGATCAGATTCTTCCAAGCCGTAGGACCCTAAAGATTAAAGAGGAGAAGCATATTAAAGCAAAAAAGCAAAATAAAAATACTGTAATGAATGTTAATAAGATCCCTGCAATGGTTCTTTTTAAACCAAATATTATGCATTACAGTGATGTAAAGATGTATTGATTATGGTTCCAAAAAATCTGTCAAACATTTAATATTAATGATACGCAGTATATTATAAAGTACTATTATTCATTTACACACACAAAAAAAACTTTTTTCTGAATTATACATAAAGTAATGGTTTCCAGTTTGTTTGTTTTTAAACAGCCATAACTGAGGAATGACGCACAGTCTCAAAAATGGATAGGAATTATTTATTGAATGAATCTGATTCAAACAGCGGCCTTACAACACTCACTAAAAAGAAGCATTCACAAATCAGACATCACAGCTTGTGCTGTGTTAGATGATGCTTCCAGGAAACGCTGCCACAAGCGAAAGTGTCCTTTTTGACAGAATGGGAGTTATTGATTTACAATGAAGAGTAGTATGGGAGCTGGTGGAATTCAGATCATGTTCGTATATGTATAGTTTGGATGCGATCTGAGCTCCGGATGCGTTGAAATATTAGAATTTTTACATATTTAGGACTATAAGATCAGTGATTAAAACAAAACGAGTCATTGTTTTCAGACAAACTGGAGATTATTTGTTTTGTGCAGATGTATTCAGACTTTTATTAGTCATTAATTTTACCATGGTGAATAAGCAGAGGGTAACAGCTGCTTCACAACCCATTTTAAAAAGAAGATATCCAAAGAAACCGCACAGCGACAGACACTACATTCTCTAGATTTGAAATTAATGTAGCACATTTTTATATTTTGCCACATTTTCAACCATTTAGTCACAGCCTAGAGCCCCGATATGTAAATCCTAACTAACATGATTACCAATTTCATGGTTAGTTACACCCCCAAATGGTGAAAGAAAACCAGGCAATCATAGTAGGTTGTAAATGCTTCCTGTAGATAACACTGGGGTCTATCAGTAAGACTGTGTCTCCTCAAGAGAGGAGCACACACAAGAGGAGACAGGTGCAAATTGAATTAAAGCCACAGTACAGATAAAGAGGAAAGATACATCATACCTAAATTAAGAGCCTCTGGTCCACTACAAGCCCTCATTAGCTGCACAGGGGGCTATAGGAAAATCTCTGATAAAACCTGACCTGACCGATACAATGAGAGTGTACTGAGGTAAAAGAGGCATGTTTTGAGAGGTCTTCTCATCAGCTATTACTCTCTCTTTTTCGATCTGTTGTGAATACATGTCCTACATCCTTCTACTCTGGCAACACTAAAGGCAATAGGACCCGACAGGAGCAAAGGGGAAGATTTATGGGCCTTTATCTCAGATAACATTAACCTGTGCTTGCGATTGAGTCTGGGGCATAGCTCTCCCTTCCAGCCCCTGTCGCTGTCTGAGACTGGGGAATCTGTAATGGCCGAATGAGGAATGGTTTGCTGACCACATACCGCCAAAAAGCGGACACATACGCACTCTCTCTCCCCTTTTCCATTAATCGAGCACTATGAGTCACCAAATTACCAAACCGCAAGCAGCAGTGTTACTAAACTTCATTACAATAATCTTGATCCTTATATAATATGAAGTGCTATCAGCTCTGATTATGAGATTGGGAAAGCAACTTCCAATGATCTTCGGAAGCCCTGAGCTAAAATGAAAAGACTGATCTAAAAGATTAAACAGAGGAACATCTTAGAAATAGCACGGCATTGGGATTTATGTGCAGAGAATCCATATATTCTATACACTCAGCATATTTAATCGTTAATGTTTTGCATTTTAATGATATAGGGGTCACAATTTGTCATTTGATAAATGGTCTAATAACTGGAAGTCCTCACTTTGCAATGAAAGTGTTTTTTTCCAGTCGGGTCCAACAATCTAATTTTCCTTTCATAATTAAAAAGGAGATGTATGCAGCGGAAGGGTGCAGCTTTGTTGCTACAGTGACGTATAAACACAGTGGCTGGGGTAGTCAAAGTCAGCCACCAATTACATTAGACACAGCTCCGGTAGCTTGAGCTGCCTTGTAAAGCAAGATAGAACTATAGCGCTGATGGTAGACAAAATAAACCGCAAAGACAAGGATTTAAAATAAAAGTTAAAAGACAAATATTGTTGTATATTTTTGGAGGCCTGAAATATGTTGGTCAATGACATAAGAGTGTCTATGATAAAAAAAAAAAAAAGAATAATAATGATAATAATAATAATAGTCGATTTTAAACATTCTTAGAAATATATTGTTTGTATTAATATTGGTTTCATATGATGAAAATATCTAAATTTTATGATATATATATATATATATATATATATATATATACTTTTACAACCTGAACTAACCTTTCCTTGGCATAAAAAATATACAATTCTAAGACATTTTAAGAAATGATCTGGACACATTGTCTCATGTAGTTTTTTTTTTCAGAGCATTTTTTTTTTTTTTTTACATTTTATACAAATATGCATAATTGATTTATTTTTGTTGTTAATTAATAATAAATATATAAATATAGACAGGTCTTACTTTTTTTTACATACATTGTGATACAGAAATGCTTATCTTAGCAGATGACAATGTCAACATATGTGTGATTTGCATTATAATGACTAGACAAATATGTCACTGTCATGTCATTAAATCTGTAAGATGCAATGTATTTAGCAATAAGAAGTTCCTTTTCAAAGAGAAGTGTATTACTCAGCAGGTGAGGTATTGAATGGTGCTGAGGGGGAGGCTAACAAAGAATAATAACAAAAGCACTCTTTAGGATGAGCCCCAAGCAAGGAACTAAGTCAGCATTTACTGGATGTTTTCATAACAAAGATCCTTCTTAAAGTAGGACACTGAAAATAATTGAGTGTTTATTAGAGTCATCTTAAATATGCTAAATAGGTATCTCACCAAGCTTGTCAATTGACGTGATTAAATCTGAGGGAACGAAGGAATCCAGATCGGCAGTGAGGATGCCAAGAGGGTCCAGCCTGGCCACATGGTGACCACGTACCTAAAGTGAGCAAAATGCATATGATTGAATGTGACTCGCCATCTCCATAACCACAGAAAAACAAGAACCAGAAGCAAGACTGAGCCAGGAAGTGCATTCTGTCAAACTAGGGGATATCTGACCCACACAAATATGAACCAGCGTGACACATGACTAACAAATCTCACAAGGATTCACAACAAGTTGAATATACAATCCCATCAGGCTGGCAACAGGAGATGGAAAGAAAATGCTGGCTTTGCCAAAAGACGAAATTTAATGAATCCCTATGATACTTCATTTAATAAATTAGAGGAAGCAGGGAAAATGTTACCACCTGTTTTGATTCAAGCAATCTCTTTGATATTTTCATTTTCAAAAGGGAAAAAAAGCTAGCCTAATTAGGTTAGACTTAATCACGTGATTTGCATAACTACACAGGGACACTATAAAATGTACGGCTGTACAGCCCCGTCTTTGATTTGTTGCGGCACAGTCCCAATGTTGGAGAATATGATTTGATTATTTGATCAAAATAATTTATTGTGTATCAGATTCTCTCAACTGAAAAAAATTAATAAATGAATAAAAAAACTACTCAGAAATTCTAAATTTCTGTCTCTAATCTTCAGTTTAAAGGCCTATTCACTTCATAACACCCACACCAATACATGGAAATGTTCTGTTCAAAATAAGCACACACTGCTGGAAAATAAAAATGTTATACCTTCAATATTGTTCCTCTGTGCTGTTATTGTTATAGCTGTGGTGTAGACTTTGCTATTGTTATACTTTATTATTTTTTAAAACTTAGTTATGGTTATCATTCAATTTATCATTGGTGGTTAAATGGAATAGTTCACCCAAAAGTAAAATATTAACTGGAAATTAACCTTCAGGCCATCCAAGATGTAGACATGTTAATTTCTTTATCAGAACAGATTTGGATAAATTTAGCATTACACCAGATTAATGGGTGCCATCCAGTGCTTTAAATGGGTCGGTACGCACCAGTACTCAGTACCGCCACTTCCATATATAGCTCTTGAGCATACCGCCACCTCTCTGTGCACCCAGAATCTGCTTTTAGCGTCCCGGTACGCTCATTTGGACATCTGTTTTAACCCTTGTGGATTGTTCAAATTCACTACCCTTTCGAGTTGTTCGGGATGAAAACATCCACTCAATTAAACTGCTGAAAAAATGTATCAGATTCATTTTTTTTTCATTTATTATGCATAAATCTATTAATCAACCTCAGTCCTGATCAAAACTACCAAATGTTTTTTAAAAAATCCAAGATTTTAACTCTTTAATTGCCAAGTGACTTATTTTCAATATAAAAGTAATTGTGGCTGGATTTTTTTTTTACTTTTTATAACAGTCTTGGGCATGTCAAAGATTAGTAGCAACATTGGCTTTGAAGCATTTTTAGTTTTTGTGCAGCATTAGATTACATTTTTTTCTCCCTAATTTGTTGTTGGTGGCTGTTTTTGCCCATTCAACTCCCATTATAATTAATTTTTTTGATTGCAAAGCCATGACACCATGTAATCATGCATTCTTGATTGTTTGTGGTTTTCCCTTTTGGGAAGAGGCAACATTTGTTATTTTTACAGTTGATCACTAGGTGGGACCATTACCCATTTAGATAGGCCTGTGCAAAAAAAGCTTAGTTTCTGACTTGTATATGAAGCTATATGGAGTATAACAGCATATTATATTGAGTGTGTATGTGTGTGTGTGTGAGAAAGAGAGAGAGAGAGTGTGTGAGAGAGACCTTTGCGCACTTACCTTAATGTATTTCAGAAAATCACAATATACACCTCAGCTCTTAGAACTACATGGAGTAAACAAAAGTGTATTTATGCACCTGCTGCCTTTTAATGGTGGTGAAAGTATTCGATTGTTAAGTGACGACGTAAGAAGCGCTGTTTCCGGATCCAGGCCTCAACTCGCTTCACTTGAGAATATGACCTCAGCAGCCGTTTATGAGCACTGTTTATTCATATTGATAATTTAAGTTAAACGCTTTCAAACTTACAACATACACTACAGTCTCCGTGCTCCCAGCATCCCAAACACAAATAATTTTTATATATTTTTTTTATATTAATATTTTCATTTTCTGGCTATCTGGTACTTCGGTAGCTTATTTGAAGTTGGTATTGCATTTTGGTTCATAATACATTATGTTCAAAAATTTGATGCAAAGTAGATTTTTTTACAGGATTTTAAGGTTTTAAACTGGCTTTACCATCAAGAAAAGAGGAGGATTTCACATATAGGCCATCTGTACTTTTCACCATCAAAAGGCAGCAGCTGAATAAACACACTTCTTTTTTTATTGTTTACTCCATGTAGTTCTGAGAGCATGAGGTGCATATTTTGATTTTTTTCAGATACTGTACATCAAGGTTAGTGCACAAAGGTCTCTCTCACACCCGCTCTTTCTCTCTCTCTCTATCACACACACACACACACACACACTCACACACTATAATAAGCTATTATAGTCCATATAACTCCATACAAGCCAGAAGCTAAGCCTTTTTTTGCACAGGCCCCACCTAGTGATCAACTGTAAAAAAAACAAATGTTACCTCTTCCCAACAGGGAAAACCACCAACAATCAAAAATCTCACACACACACAAACACTATAATTTGCTATTATACTCCATATAACTCCATATACAAGCCAGAAACCAAGCCTTTTTTTTTTTGTACAGGCCTATTTAAAGGGTTAAGGTTCCCACCTAGTGATCAACTGTAAAAATATTTTGTTTTACCTCTTCCCAAAAGGGAAAACCACAAACAATCAAGAATCCATGATTATATGGTGTCATGGCTTTGCAATCAAAAAATGTCATTATAATGGAAGTCAATGGGGCAAAAACAGCCACCAACAACAAATTAGGGAGAAAAAATTTTAATCTAATGCTGCACAAAAACTAACAATGCATCAAAGCCAATCTTGTTACTAATCTTGGTCCCACTTTATATTAGGTGGCCTTAACTACTATGTACTTAAATAAATAAAAAAATAAGTACAATGTACTTACTGTGTTCAAATTGTATTGTAAAACACTTTTGCTGCTATTGAAGTGGGATAGGGGTAAGGTTAGGGAGAGGGTTGGAGGTATGGGTAAGTTTAAGGGTGGGTTAATATGTAAAGTATGGGTCAACAGTGTAATTATAAATGTAATAACAGAAATTAAATACAGATGTAATTACATGTCGTTTTTTTTTCGTTTTATATATATATATATAAGTACAATGTAAAAACATGTATGTACACAATAAGTACATTGTACTAAATATTAATTAAAATGTAAGTACATAGTAGTTAAGGCCACTTAATATAAAGTGGGTCCCTAATCTTTGACATGCCCAAGACTGTGATAAAAGGTAAAAAAATATCCAGTCCACTATCACTTTTTATATTGAAAATATGTAATTTTGTGTGTTTTTTTCCCAAATCAGTGACATCATTTATGAACTTGGTAATTCAAAAGTTAAAATCTTGGGGTTTTTAAAAAAAAAAAAAATTGGTAGTTTTGATCAGGACTGAGGTTGATTAATAGATTTATGCAAAAAAAAATGTGAAAAAATATTTATCTGATACATTTTTACAGCAGTTTAATTTAGTGGATGTTTTCATCCCGAACAACTCGAAAGGGTAGTGAATTTGCCCACAGTGTACCGTTGAGTTTTTGAAAAATTTCAAAGTGGTGTAGCAATGTAAAAATGCTATATAAAAGCAAAACTATATAAAAAAAAAAAAATCAAGTCAAAGAAATGATACTCTAAACCAGGTGTTATTTTTGATGCTGCAGTTCAGAGCAAAGTGTCCGACTGCAGTACCGCATGCAGCTCTTGCGTGCGGATTATGGGACGGATTGACATTGGAGAGATTATAGGACAGAGAAAGCAAACTCCAGCCTGAATCAAACGACAGAACGCATTTGAACTCAAGCGGACCATCTTCATCTGTGCGCAGCCAAGGTGAAATATATTTGTTATGACGTAGAGGAAGAGCTATGTGGACGCCGTTACGTGTGTTGCGCGAATAGAAACATATAACCTATGCGTAAAAGCTGTAACCAATCAGCAAATCGATGCATCTTTCCAAGTGTCTTCTTATATACTTACATTAGATGAATGTATTGGAAGTTAGCTCAAACACAGAGAAAGTTGTGGCCAAAATAAGACTCAACTCTACTCCCTAGTGGACGAAAACGTCCCCAACAACCCACAAGGGTTAATAGAGGGTTAATTTAATCCTTTGCTTGCGCTGCCGCTTTCCAGAGCGCCCTTCACAATGCACGCTTCCTAATTCGTCCCACCGAGAGCAGAGACTACATTAGTCATACACCATTGAGTTTAACAAGTGAAAAGCGCATGCGTCGCTTTCGCCGCTGTCAGTGTGAACAACTCAACGTGGCTGCAGAGGATGCGTGAAACGCGCACACTCGGCTCGGTAAAAATACAAATACAGTGAACAACACTTAATATGCTCTCCTGGCTTCAGACTCTGAGTACTAAAAGAACACGGTCAGAATCAGATGGCTCTATGGTTCTGTTATGTTTTAGAATTTATTTTATGTAGGCTACATTTTTTCAAAAATTCAATACCCTTTTGCACATTTTATTTATGTTCAGTAGCTCTTTTTAAGGGTATTTTTTCAAAATCCTTTTGCACATTTTATTTATGTTCAGTAGCTCTTTCTAGCTCAAACAAATCCGCAAACTAATAAAATTATTTATTATATTTTATAAGGTCGTCTGTTGACTGCTGTATATAAAACCCCTTCAATATAGTTGTTGTTACCTCAGGGGATGAGGGGAGTCATCAACAAAAATAAAAATAAAATAAAATAGGCTATAATAGAGTACCGGCACCTCTTTTTGGCCACTTAAAGCACTGGTGCCATCAAAATAAGAGTTCAAACAGCTGATGGAAACATCACAATAATCCAGTTCATCAAATAACACCTTGTGAAGTGGAAAGCTGCATGTTGAAAAACAAGTGATGTAATAGGAAACTTCTCCAAAATCTGTTCAGATGGGGCAAAAAACGATATCACTATATCTTGGATGGGCTGAGGGTGAGTACAATTTCAGCAAATGTTAATTCTTGAGAGAACTAGACCTAGACCTAGAGCTCCTCACTTTACCTGATAGGCTCTGATAAGAGTGTGGACTGCCAAATGATCCTCCACCACCTTCTCTGACATGGCAGGGGTCTGGGACATGGTTCGTCCCTGGAGCAGCGCGGACAGACGCTTCTCTCCAGTCTCCTCTGAACCGCTGGCTTGGGCGTTACGAAAATATGCATCCCAAGACTGTTGCAAATATAGCAAAGCACATTTCAAAAGGTCACATTTTCTTATTAATTCAAAACTAAATGTTTCAGTGTCTTCTGACATTGAAAACACCATTTACTCTCACTCTCACTAATATAATTTCAATTCCATGTGTCAAAAGGAGAAATTTAGCCAAATGTCCAAGCTGTTTATTTTCTCTAGTCCCCGTCCACTTTTACTGTACAGAGGAGCTAACACTTTCTGCTAAATAATTCATCCTGTGTTCCAAGCAAGAAAAATGACATTAGGATGATTGAATTATCACCAAAGCCATGGGTCTGAGTCTCAGGCAAAGCATGAACTGATCAAATGTTTACCCTGAAAGCAATGTAAGTTGTTTTGGATAAAAAAAAAAGTGTATGCCAAATGCATACTGTCAAAGAAGAGTTCAAATTTTGAAAGTGCCTCAACTTATTCTATTTCTATTCTTATTCTACTAAAAAAAAATACATTTTATAAAAATAATATAAAAAATTACTAAAACAAAATTACTAAAACTTTCAAATTGAAATGAAAACATCAAAGAAAGAAAAATTAGAAATAAAATAATATGAAAATGACTTAAACAAAACAAAATTACTACAACTTTAACTACAAAGAAAATGAAAGCATCAAAGAAAGAATTAATTAAAATAAAATGTAATTCAAAATATTAACAAAATATAATAGCATATCAATGTTACTACCATAACACTTTGTAACACTTATGTAAAGTGAGTGTAAAGTGAGTAAAAGATGTTTATAGATTGGAATTTTAGCATTTTAGCATTGCATTGCACTTATCAGCAAGCACACTAGGTTTCTGAACCATGATGGAGTTGGAGTGTCTTTAGTAGATGTTCACTGCACCTCATGGACATTTTTGTGATCCTCCAGCCAAGCGTAGTACATCTCCACGACATAGCTGGAGCTGCAGGCCGCCAATGAGGGCTCAGCAGCTCTGCTCGAACAGTTACGAAGTGGGTCACAAACTCGCCTCCATGACCCCACTTGCCCCCTCATCCATTGGCTACTGTTTCTTAGGGCACCAGCTAAGGACCTCAGCTGACTCATGTCTGAAAAACTTCATAAATAGGAAACACAAAGGTATTATATACATAGACTATATATATATATATATATATATATATATATATATATATATATATATATATATATATATATATATATATATATCTATAGGCTATAGATAGAGCATAATTTTTATGCGTGATATGGTTACAGTAATCCATATATACTATATATATATATATATATATATATATATATATATATATATATATATATATATATATATATATATATATATATGGATTACTATAACCAGATCTCGCATAAAAATGATGCTCTATCTATAGCCTAGCTTCGAGTACCGGCAATTGACCTTCATGTCCACCTATTCAATGACGAATTGATTTGAACAACGTAAATGCCCGTTTCCACAATCACTACCAATACATTCGTCTAATGTAAATATATAAGAAGACACTTGGAAAGATGGATCAATTTGCCGATTGGTTACAGCTTTTACGCATAGGTTATATGTTTCTATTCGCGCGACACACGTAACGGCGTCCACGTAGCTCTTCCTCTACGTCATAACAAATATATTTCACCTTGGCTGCGCACAGATGAAGATGGTCCGCTTGAGTTCAAATGCGTTCTGTCGTTTGATTCAGGCTGGAGTTTGTTTTCTCTGTCCTATAATCTCTCCAATGTCAATCCGTCCCATAATCCGCACGCACGCGCTGCATGCGGTACTGCAGTCGGTCAGTTTGCTCTGAACTGCAGCATCACACATAACACCTGGTTTAGAGTATCATTTCTTTGACTTGATTTTTTTAAATAGGTTTGCTTTTATATAGCATTTTTACATTGCTACACCACTTTGCACTTATGAGCAAACATTCAGTTCACTACAATTGCTTTAATGGGCACAATTAATAATGCACGAGTATGCACCTGATCTGTGGTGCCTATATGGAAAGGATCAGATGCTACTTGCATTATGCATATCAGAGTTAGGTACCAATCAGAACTAATAAAAAGTGAGAGTGCCTTAGAAATCACAAATTTTGAATTGCAGAAGTAGTTGAGATGAAATTGCATAACCCTGAACTTAATATGAGTAAATGGGAAAATGAATTCAATTCAATTCAAGTTAATTTGTATAGCGCTTTTTACAATACAAATCGTTACAAAGCAACTTTACAGAAAATTATGTTTCTACAATATTTAGTAGTAGCTAGTAGTTTGTGCACGTTTGACAGGATTTTAGAAAAAAAAATAAAAATAATAATAATAATACAAGACGTACTCAGCTAGACGATGAACTATCAATATTATTAATTAATAGTTATTATATGATGCAGTCACACATATAGCAATAATTGTTAGCATCATCTGGGGTCCTCTGAGGGTCAGCATCATCTCTTCTCAGGTGTTCTGGATCCAGACTGGAGCTTGTGTAAATCCTAGTTACCACGAATGAATGAACAAAGTGGCATAATTAATAAACAAAAATATTCAAATGATTACAAAACAGATCAAATGATTACAATTCATTATATATTATGCAATTATATCATATTTATTTTAAAAGTACTATAAACCAAAACCATTAACCATCATTATTACAGAGCTGGGTGACTCATCAAATTCATGCTGAAAATGGACACTGAAATTAATGCTTGGCTTTTCCACTTCCTATCATGCTTTTAATGCACTTTCCTTTTAATAAAAGGTTAAACGCTAATTAACAGACAAGCATAAACACCGGCAACCACAGCGTTTAAAATTCAATGCAATATTTATAAAAATGACTTCAAATTAAGTTGTGCCAAGGCTTAATGAGAACATTGATATTTTCAGTAACCTCTGATTCTTAATCACGTTATTAGACAATTACGCTTTCCTAGTTTTCTGAGGGATTGTGCAGAATACACTTGACCATGTGGTTTCAGTCATCTAGATTGATGGTCTTTATGTTGGCGGATTTTACAGTCTGAGCTAATTGCCTTCCCTCCCCCTCAGTACCTCAAAACTAGTTTCATCACTCTTAGTTGCCAACAACCAGAAAAATAAAGCATTGTCATTAATCATCACTGGGCTGCTATCATGGTCGTTTCAAAAGTAAAACAGGCATGATTAAAATGCAGCATTAAGAAAATGCCAAATGCATGATTTTCAGGATCAAAGTGTTATGTGTGACCTTTTTATGTGTGGAAAAATATACTATCAATTCTGACTCTTCAACAGAGATATTAAAATTAGTGATAGTCTGCACATTTGTACTATATGGAGCAGCATTCATGCTATAAGCACAAGAAGTGCTGCATAACAGCCGAATATTATAAGATGACATATGTGCCACAGGTTCATATTGTGGTTCTGTTATACATGTCGTTATAATAAAACATCTACATTTGTCCCTCTCTGTTCTTGATCAGTTTCATAATCGAAACTCTAGATTGAAGGACTGTTAGAGCAAAAAGCGTCTTGTAACCAAGCATAAGTAAGGTCATGCAATTATAAGTGAAAATGCCATTTTGGTGCTCTCTGACTTCAGCTCTTGAAACAAACGTAGCTAAGAGCCTTCAGTAGCAGGGATCTTATTAAAGTCAGCTGTCATTTAAAAAAAAGGAAAAAAAGAAAAGAAATATAATTTGATATTTCCATGCCCACATTTTCATTCTTCATGAAACAAATGTTGACAAGAATGTAATGCTTCTTAACTCATTTCATTGACATTTAAATTTCTATTAAAGTCTGGCCCTTTATTGACCCCAGTATTTGATAAAACAAAGGGATACTGCATCTGTTATAAAACAATAGTATGGTTATAAGGGACCATCTTTTGGTCACAAAGTGGGCTGAACTGATGAAAACCTTCAAAAGCACTTGAGGTTGATTAGGAACAGTCTTGACAAAAGATGGGGATCAAAAGAGGTCAGTTAGATCAAACTAGAACTATAATTTATAACTCTAACATGGTCCATTTGAGCAGCATTATATACAATGCTGGACAACGACAAAGCCAAGCTACAATCCTAGGTCTATAAGCTCAGATTTTGCATAGAATCTGAGTATTTTTATATATATATATATATATATATATATATATATATATAAATATGACATTTCAAAAAGAACAAATATTTAGCTCAACTGAAATGTGACTTAAAAGTGAATATACAAGATACAACGTAAAGATAAATCTTGAACCTTGCAATAATGCAGCATGGCAAAGACTGAAAGGATCATATTTCGTTGTGATGACTTTGATAGACGGCATTGACTTTAACTTATTTACAGTACTTAGAATTTATAAATAAAGTCATTAAATACAGTGCATCCAGCTGTTGTTAAAAGCTGAGGTTTGCGTCCACATGTTGAAAAAAAACCACTGACAAGTGTCTGAATCAACCATTTTAATTATCAAATCAGAATTAAATAAAGAGCAAAACATATGAAAATATTCACTACCATTAAATACCAACCCCATTTCTTGAAGGTGTCTTTAATCAAAACAGTGAATGAAACTGTAAAAACCTTGAGCGTAATAAATCGCTAAAAATGTCATGCAGATACTATATTTTTTTCCCACAATCTGATTTGCAGCAGTTCCATTAGTGTTTCAACAAGTTTTTCCAACAGGTAATATTTCCTTTTCACATCTTTCATTATCAAACCTTTTCATATTTCAGAAAAAAAAAGGATGAGTCTTGTGCAATACATTTCATAATCAAGTTTCAAATGGGACTTAATTGTGTTTTTAGAGGTTCTCATGCATATTTTGTTATTTATGTCTACACACTTTTTTTTGTGAATCACTGTTAGTTCTTGAATGAGGAAAAAAATAAATAAATAAAGACTACACCTTGGATCATTTAATTTCCTAAGATCATGTAGTAAATTTGAACCTAGGGAAGCTTGGCTGGCATTCCAGAAAAACTATCCCAGGATCAAACCTAGATGATGTTTACGAGAAATAAGGATTTACAGTCTATTGCTATATTTTCTGTCCCCTTATTCATAATGACTTGAAACTTACTCACTGGTTAAAAAAAAAAAAAAAAAAAAAGGAAAAGAAAAGAAAGGCATAATGTGCTCTCTTTCTAAAGTAATAGAAAGCACTACGGCATTTGGACAAGGTTGAGTTATCTGTTGACCAGCATTAATGGCAGTCCGCAGGACAGGGGGAAGGCGCAGTGGTTAAGTTGCTGTCGCTGTCGCTGGGGCTGGGGCAGGGCTCGGGGTCTGTACTTGTATTGACCTTATCATAGATGTACCCATAGAGGCTGATGTTAGGCCTCTGGAGATGCTTAGACACCACACTGGAGTACTGCTTTAAGTAGAAGTACAGAGTGCCTGAGAGACAGAGAGTAAAAGAGAAAAAGAGGGGAAAAAAAGATTTGAGGGATGGTGAGCATCATGGCGTCAGCCGACTCTAGAGCCATTCATAAATCACAGAGAGCACGAGTTTACTGCCGTCTCCACTTTAGTACAATAGATGGCTGACAGCGTTTTCTCAAAAAGGTTTCAATAAATGTCACAAAGAAAAAATGGGACAGAAACAGTGGGGTCAGTTGAAATTGAACTTCACAATACCAGAGAGCACTAATGGTATCAATTAATTATGCGAAACAAATGGTTTACTATTGCAGTCATTTCAAAATAAGCATATGTACTGTATGGTTTTCATATTTATTTGATTTTTACAGACACATACACAACCATTCGAAAGTTTAGACAGCAAGATATATGTATATATAATTTTTTTTATTAACATTTATTCTCTAAGTTTATATTAATTTAATAAAAATGTCAGAAAAGGCTTTTACATTGAAAAATATTTATTGAAAAATATTTTCAATAAATACCAAAATAGTAGCATAATTTCCACTAAAATATTAAGCAGCAAATCAACATATTAGAATGATTTCTCAAACACATACACACACACACTTTTTCATTTTCACATTCATTTTTAAAAATGTGCACGAGAATTCTGAAACCGATCTGTCCAAAAATGATGCAAATGTAACAGGCCCCTTACCGACAGTGACACACTTGTCTTTAAGAAATTTGTACATGGCATGCACGTCCCTCATGAGTTCCTCATCTCCAAAAGTGAAGTAGGCCACATCTCTCCCCGCCTCAGAAGCTGCCATCAACTGCAGCAGAGCTGGAAGGACAAATGGACACAGCTGACAGTGAGCAAAAGTTTCACTGGGCCTTAAGCCATAAACACCATTTAGG
This sequence comes from Carassius gibelio, assembly GCF_023724105.1. Taxonomy (NCBI): domain Eukaryota; kingdom Metazoa; phylum Chordata; class Actinopteri; order Cypriniformes; family Cyprinidae; genus Carassius; species Carassius gibelio. The sequence goes on along the minus strand of NC_068408.1, from coordinate 12,807,817 downwards.
AAGCCTTACATATTTCACATTCATTTCTCTTTAAAGCATGCATCCATAAACAGAAATGACATGTATGCATTCAAGAATGGATTCCTGTCATTAATGCATGGGAATATAGAATACAAAAGAAGAAAAATGCTATGTAGATACCCCTCCCACCCCCATTAGCAAAATGAAGGGCCAATCAACCTCTGCATGTTCTATGTATGACTGATACTCTCGGGGGTTCCGGGGTAAATACCGACAGCTGCCCAACTCAAGTCACTTAACATGGTATAATACATCACTAAAGGCATAGTTGGGATAATTCTGTTTTGCTCCATGTTCCTAGCTGTAGAAAAAATAACTGACATCCAATTTTTTTTAAAGGTAAATAATCCATGTCTAGCAACCCCTATTAAGAGACTCAATCTTAGTCACCCAGCTTCAAATTGAGTCTAAAGATTTTAAATATTTAAAGAGGTTGACTGTAGCCCACTGATGAATGAATGTTTGTTCAAATGAGAGCAGCCAATTACAACGGGTAATCTGTAGTCAAACCAGTGCTAAACTAAACGGATTGGCCCCAAAAAATCTCAGGCTCAAGATGAATTTACTGTGTGGCAAGTCATTGGGAGAAACTCTACACATACAGACGGCTCATGGTTCAACAATGATGAACTATCAAAGATGGAATCATCTTATGAAACGGTTTCCAGCCTTAAAACAGAAAACGATCAGCTGGCACAAGCTTGCCATGAATTTATGGATGAGGCTGGAAAATCAGTTGCACTTTTAATGGAAAACATAAATGTGTGTCAGCTGATCAATAACAGGAAAGTGGAAAAACATGTCTTGGGTCAAAAAAACAAAGTGAGAGAGCTTCTCTGTATTGTCTGATTGCTAAAACACAACAAAATCATAAATTATTAAAACAAACAATGAAAATCTAGAAATAAATATGCGCTAATAAATAACTGACTATGAAGGTTTATTTCTCATACTCCAAATTATAATGCGTTGATGTCTACATTCATTTGTAGCATTTAAGATGCTGATTTAAGGTTTTATTTTATTAGACAGCATAGCAATATAGACTTTAAATATCAATTAGAATATCAATATAATATCAATATAGAATGTCATTAATGAGTTGGCCATAAAATGATAACAAACAGTTAGAATCTCAATAATGGTCATAATTGTAATATTGGTTCAGGGAACTTCAGACTGAAATGTCATATAAGAGTCCATCTTTAAAACAGTTGATGGTTTTATTTTCCACTCCCCGACCTGCATGTACCTTTGAGTCGCGTGTCGCCTCCAAACGCACCACATCCCCAGTTTCCTGTGGCAACGGCGGAGAGGTTCTCAGGGTTCACAGCAGGTCGCATGAAACCACAATATGCCTGAAAATAGGAGACAGCCTTATATTGTAGAGGAACAGATACAAGCTAATCACAGAGCGTCACAAGAAGACTCATGTCATGCCTCATTAAATCCTCGAAGCAACGCAGACTGGCAAGGTTAAGGAAATCCATGGCCATTAGAGTTTGACAGAGGTCAAAGATTTGCCATTTCATGTCATTAGTATGGAACACAGAAGAATATTTGCTTGAAGACTTTGCTAACCTTGTTTAGCTCCCGGATCATTTTCTCAGGCTGAAACTGTTCCATGAAATTCCTGTATTTCAGTGCATCCACAGCCACAATTTCGGTGCACCTCCGCTGCCACCCATCTCTGAAAATGGGAAAAGATGTTTATTTTGTTCGGGGCTTTTTACCATCTGTAAACCATGGCATGTGTGTCTTGGTTGCTTGGTTATATTCGGGATAGCTAACTACATTTTTAAAGGTGCAGGAAGCCATTTAAGAGGTGTTCACTAAAGTTGTTATAATAAGTAATCCTTTATTGCCATTACCTGGGAATCTCATCTTTGTGATTGGCTTTCCATCTGTAGCTCTCTGCATAGCCAGTGTACTTACTGTACTGCTCTGTGCCTAAAGGAAGACCAAATAAATAAAAACAGAAATACATAATTTGAGGGTAATTCCTGCTACAGTATCCATAACATCTTCTTGTCCCCAACATATTACAGAACCAAATAAGATAATCACAAAATCAATTATTTATAATAAAATAGGTTTTACCTAAGCAAAGACTCTGAGAACCTGACACCTTCTACTTCACATTAATTCTTAATTCATGTGTCTTTTCTTCTCAACCTGTTTTTTTTTTCAGACCCTGCTGACCCAATGAGCATTTAAATCTGGCCTTAAATAAACTTTAGTACTGCATTACCATTGCATCTTTCTCATGGGCATTTCATATTTAAATTTTTCAGCATACAGGACTGTATCCTGATGGAAAAAAATGCTTCCAGACACTGCGCATCTCCCAACTATCATGAAGTCCTCTAGAATCCTCCACCCTCACCTTGATCTAATTAGCGTTTGTGGCCGGTTTCAGTGGCACTCTGACAAAGAGCAATTTCAAGATTAAAATCCAGCCCCTGTACCAATGCTTCAGCATTTCTGCCAAGTCTACTGACGCAGAAAGAGTGCATTAAGGAGCGCGTGTCATGATGCATTACTGGCGGGATATGATTTGCTGCAAAGGCGAGCTGCAGTGCAATAGAAACGGAGATGACGATGAATATTTAGTTTGTTGTAATAACCATGATGGAATGGCTGGATCCATTAGAGAAGGCCGTTCCCGCAGTCATTCATTGTGGCCAGAGGTAATACGGTTAAGTGGAAGGAGGGGGCATCAGGGGTGAGAGAGAGAACGTAAGTGAAAGAGAGAGAGAGAGAGGACTGATATCTGAGGGTATTTTGAGACTGGGGTGGAAAGCTCCAAGTTCACAGTGACTTTGAGGCTGATTTACAGAATTATAACTCACTAACAAAGCTTTGACTTCTCAGTGATGCATAACAACTTCTGTGCCTTAACTATCAAACCTTTCCAGACTTCCAGGAAATGAGTTTGAAAGCCACAATATTTTGATTAACAGTTGTACATCTATGCCTTGCTTGGAAGACGACAGAGTGCATGGGTGGATGTGAAACGAGAGGGAAAGCAGGTGCGTGAGTGGGCAATAGCCAATCACAGCGCAACATTTCTACATGGTTGTGACTGCCGTCATTACTTAAAAATAAGGAGAGCATTCAACTACACAAACAGAAAGAATAGATTTGACTCTCTTGTTAACCATTTAAACCAACGTTGTTCTAATTGATGTCTATCTGACTTTGAATGTAGGTTTTAAGTAAAGCTGGATGATATGGAGTGATGGAAAAGTAAAATTATCAATTTTAAAAATCCATTTTAGTAAAAAAATAAATAAATAAATAAAGACAAAAGGAAATGCAAAGCTCACTTTGTATCCTGTCTGCATCAGCAGATGGGAAAACAAAGACACATTGCACATCATGGTGTCAGCCTTGGAAGAACCTTTTTTATATAACAAGGTAGGTGGTCATACATTTCAGTTTCTCCAAGCCGTCATAGTTTTTCAGGCTCAAATTTCCCTTGAGAGATACTAATAATTTAGAGAAACATTTATGACACATCAGGGTTATTACAGCAACTAAAACTGTACAAAACAATGGTTACCTGAAATAAAATATTCATTATAAAATGAAATAAAAATGTCTAATGTTTATTTATTCATTATTATTTAATTAGTTTTATAAGTGCATTAAGTTAAACTAATTTAATTACAAAAAATAATAAAAGTAAAAAAAAAAAGTAAACTAAACCAAAACAATTAAAGTGAAAATAAAAGATATAAAAATAAAACAAATAACAAAAACTGTAATATACTGTAGTATATATGATTCTAAAATAACACCGTTACATTTTGGATTGGCATATAATTTACAAGCATTACAAGTAATTATTCTTTGCAATTATTTTTCATTATCTAAATGGATGATTCAACCCCCCCCACCCCACCCCCACCCAAATATAAAAATATATAAAAATATTTAAAAAAGTAAATATATTTTAAAAAATGCCCGTTTTAATTTTTATTTTTTGTTTTTTATACATTTTAAGTCAATGGTCACCAAAAAGAAAATTCTTCAAAATATAAGAAAAGTCAATATTACTGTATAACATAATGCAAAGTGGCAGCTCTTGTAGGATGTATTTACGTTGCAGTTTTTGACAAATAAATTTCCTATGACATTTCCATGATTAATTTTAAAAATTACTTTGAGCCAAATTAATTTTGATTCTTATCAATGAATGGCTTAAACCGCTTTACAAACCAATTCATTAGCAAACTTTACTCTCAAAACAGTGCTTAAGAATCCATAACTATTATTCAAAACCAATAGCCATCAGCAAACCTACTAATAATGAATTAATGAGTATCAAAGCTTCTTTACGTTTTTATGTTATTGATCAGCACTAAAGCCCCACTTCTTTCTAATTTCCTCTACGTGTATCATTCTGTAGCAATAGAAGTAGGAAAGGCGCAGCAGTGATCACATGCTACAAACAACAAGTGAGGAGGGAAAGAGACAACCTGTTTGAAATGTATCGGATGCAGGACATTTACTCATGACCTGGGCTCCTCTCCAACCCCGCCGCTCAGTCAAAAAAGCACAGTACATGAAGGATGAACAGAGTGATGGAAGAATAGCACAGAGACAGAGAAAGACACCGAGGAAGAGGGAGAGATTTGTAGTGTGAGGAAAGGGGGGTTGTCACTTAACGTGTTGACTCAAGCACAGTGAGTTGGAGGGTGAAAAATAGGGCAATTCAGCTAGAGAGAAATGAGGAATAACAGGGCTGCCCTGAGTCCAGCGTGAATCAATGTAATGGATTTACGTTCAAATTGGATGAGGAGGGAAGATGGGGGAGGGGGGTGGTAAGAATGGAGCTGAGCGTATACACAAGCTTCTGCGAGAAATGGCAAATTGCTAGTGGCAAAAACATGTGAGGTGCTATCCAGCTCACTATAAGTAGTGTAAGAGAAGCGTGATTACAGTGACTGACTTCATTAACGGCTGAAATCAAACCCGATCCTTCCCAATTATTAGACCCGTCATCAAACATACATATCTAACAACATCTATGATTACTTTACTCTTATCTTGATTCAAACTCCACAAAATAAGCGGAGTAATTTTATGATGTTTGTTTCTATTAATGGTTTTTGAATGTCTACAATATTGCTTCAAACAATGTGCTAAAACACTGTGACAGTATCATCTACAGTAGTGCCTTCCAAATTGTGAATGAGTCTTCTCAATGAATGAAGTGCAATCTAATTATTCAATGAACCACTGAATTACTTCTGGCCATCTCTGATGACTCAAAGTGAACCAAAATCTTCTGCGGTGTTGTGCAAAACTTGTGATGAATAGTTCACATTAAGTACAAAAGCCAAAACTAACTAGCGAAAAAAAATTATAACAATAAACGCATGCATAATGGTCTTGTTAAGGCAAAGGCTTTCACACTGGATTCACAAGGAGGAAAATATTTGTAAAAAATAAATAATAATTTTAATAAGTTTGTTTTGTCAGCTGTTGTTTTCGCAAATTACATTGTTTAGGCAATTTAACATGAAATATTTTAACTAAGAATTGATTTCATTGCAATAACTAATACATATACATTAAAAACATTATGCTTTCTAGTTTCATTATTAGTTTCTATGCTTTTTGGTGAAATTGCTACATAACTGAATTTTAACTGAATTTAAATGTCTCTTTTAATGTTTATACATGATAATATTGTTGCCTTTGCTTTAGAACAATGAAAATAAGCTAATCATTTTATTTAGGAAATAACACTCTTTATAACATCACGCTTTATTTTTCCTCACACAGTATAAATGCAGCTGAAAGACATCCCCTTGCAAAAATATTGCCATAATTGGGGATCTTTGGCATTTAAAAGTTTGAAAACCTCCATGTTAAGAAGGAAGAATTGTTAAATTCCACATGATTCCTAAGCCATAGGTTCATCTAAGTACAAAAAGGTAATATTTTCACACATTTTAGATAACAGGTGTTCGAACAGCTAGAAGGGAGGAACAAGACACTTCAGTAGTGGCTGAGATCAATCAGACAGAGGTGCGTGATGGTGTGCAGGACAGACGGGAGGGAGGAGCGGACCTCATGTGTGTGTGCTGACCTGTGATGATGAGGCACTCGTTGTGGTCCAAAGCTTCTGTGAAGAGGCGTGATACCATGAGCTCAGGGTTGATGATGAAGCGTATCTCCTCCTGGACCAACCCCATACCTGTCACCCCTCCACCCACGAGCTTGTTCGCAAAGTCCACCTGCAGCACAAATAAAATCACATATTCATCTTCTGCAAAATTGTTCAACTGGTCTAAAGTGTAAAAAATATTATTTCATCCCTGGTGTGAAATGATGTTACGGTACAGAGATCTATGATACTTGTCTGAACATTCAAAGTGTCAGACTGTAAGCCAGGTTGTCTGTCCAGCTTGTCACCAGAGATTATTGGTTCTGGGTAGGGGGCCGGGTGCTAAAATGCACAGGGGTGGAAAATAGAGTGCTCTACCCGACTGTGCGTAAAACTACAAAAGATGAGAAAAGTAAAAGGAGGAAAGAATTTTCGGTGCATGTACAAATCCAAAATGAACTTTTTGCTAGACCTGCTGATATTTCTCATCTGCAATGAAATTGTTATTGTAATTAAAACAAAACAAAAATTAAAATCTTTGGGTATAAAAAACAGCAATGAGATAAATAATCAAATAATCAAAGCATGAACATTTTTTTTCCACTGATGTAGAACACATGCATAACAGACTTCTGTCCACTGTGACCCTGCAGGCTGCTGCCAAGGCCAAATGTCCATTCCCTCTTTACTGAATAATGGATCTTTAAAGGACTAGCCATTAGCCATGAAGCTCAGATAATTCAAACTAATTAGTAAATATGTTCACAGCTTCTAGACAGACCATTTAAGCTTTGGTCTTATTTTTATTTAGAAAAGTATTTTATACTACTACAGATCATATGTGACGATGGAACACAAAACCAGTCATAACGGGTCAAATTTTAAAAAATTGAGATATATATATATATATATATATTTTTTTTTTTTTTTTTTTTTTTAGATATTTGGCTGAAATACAACTATTTGAAAATCTGGAATCTAAAAGGTCCAAAAAGATCAAAATATTGAGAAAATAGTCTTTAAATTTGTTCAAATTAAGTCCTTAATAATGCATATTACTAATCAAAATTAAAGGTGCTGTAGGGAACTTTTGTAAAAAAAATATTTTTTTTACATATTTATTAAACCTGTCATTATGTCCTGACAGTAGAATATGAGACAGATAATCTGTGAAAAAAAATCAAGCTCCTCTGGCTCCTCCCAGTGGTCCTATTGCCATTTGCAGTTACAGACCGCTCCCGGTAAAAAATCAACCAATCAGAGCTGCGGTCCGTAGCTTTGTTTGTGTTCAAAATGTAGAAAAATGTATATAATAAGCGAGTACACCATGAATCCATTTTCTGATGTTTCCAGGAAATCATATTGGAGATTTTTTACAGAATTTTCTGACATAAAATTGATTTGCACTGCTATCACATTTGTGGCACTAAATGTTGAAAGGGCAAAAATGACAAAGTGCAGGGGAAAATTAATAAATGCATATAAAACACATAAAATCAGTCCCTCCAGAAAAACGCAGATTTTTTTTGTGATTGTTGCGGGCAAAAATCCTTGATTTTGCAGCACATTTTCTTAAAAAATACGATGGAATATGCGGGATATTTTTGCAATTTTATGCAATGAAACTGCGTGAACTTGCAAAAACTGCAGTTTGATGAAAAAGAGAAAAAAAGGTGATTCCCCCAACACCTTTGTCTCACTAGGCTACTACCTTAATGTAAAGAGTAATTTCTTATTACTTCCTATGATAAGCGAGCATACTAAATCACAGAATATTTAAGTTGCAATCTCTTACTGCAACGTAAATTATTTTACATACTGCTAATATAATTACATTACTGTAAGTTTTTGGTACTGTTCTGTAACAAAAAAGTGCAATCTTACAACTGTAAAGTTGCATCAACTTCTGAATGAAACTACAACAGTGTTAGTAGCCTAGTGAGAAGGGGGTGTTGGGGGAAATCACCTTTTTTTCTCTATTTCATCAAAACGCAGTTTTCGCAAGTTCTCGCAATATAATTTGGCTCCACTGTCATGTGAAACTGCTTCGCGCGTTTTTTGCACTTATTTTTGTTGGCAAATAAGAATGATTTGCGCGCTTCAAGTTTCACCCTGGTTTCACCGCGGAGTTTGCAGATGATGTCCACGTCACGTAATTACGTCACTTTATAAGGTTCCCATGGCAATAGGGGGAAAATGGCGCTTTACTTGTGTGAAGTAAACGCAACATTTTTCAACTTTCTGCTAATATATATGTGAGTTTTTTGCAACGAAAATACCGGGATTATGAAATCATGCTAGCCCCGCATATTTTGCTTTCTGAAATTGGCAATTTATGCAGCAAAATAGCGGCATATTTGAAAAAATGCGACCCCGCATAAATATGCGGCCTTTGGCTGATTATGTATTAAATCAGGCGATCGCATAATCACGTTTTTCTGGAGGGACTGTAAAATACATAATTATATGAGTTACATGAGTGGCTGACTTGTGGCACCGCTAAATTCTGTTGTGGAAGCCATTTCCTCAGTGGAGTCTTCTTTGTTATGCATGTTTATATTTCAAAGACTGGGAGTGTGAGCAGCAGTGCTAATACTGGCCCAGGACAGCTTTGAAAAGGTAAACAGGGGAAGTGTATGACCCCTTTGAGGCTGTGTTTTGCAGGCTGTCAGGCTGGACTCACTGGGCCACAGCCTCCTCAGTGAGATGGAGGAGAAAAGGGGAGGGAGGTTGGCAGGCTGCCAGATGATCTCGCTGATCAGGTCACTCAACTCCAGCTCCGACCGCCCCGCCTCTCCTCAGCACTACTGACAACCTGTCAGACCGTCCCACCCTTCCGGAAACATCCGTCAATCTGGCCGGCAGGACCCCAGGCTCCTGGGACCTCCCAGGGCTGTTCATGTGTGCCCATCAGCTGTCAGGGTGTGCCCTGCCCCAACTGGGGAGAGATGGGAAAAGGAGAGCAGGGCAGAAGACCCCGGCAGACAGACTCTGCAATGAACTCGAGAGGTGCCGGGAGGAATGTGATCGGGGCCAATGGATCTGCCGAACCTCAGTCAGCTGGGTCCACACTGAGATGTTTAAGTTGTTTTTTTCATATTGCGTCACAGACTGAAATCTTTGACATGTTATGCCCAATATGAATATGATATGCTACAAAAAAGGTGCCATTTATACTCCATAAAAAAAAAACAAGCAGATCTAGATATATCAACAAAAAGACTCTCCTTGCTACAGTATATTATAAAATATGCATATTTGGATAGATATGCATACTAATGGTAACAAATCTACTCTTTGGGCCCATTCACACCAAAGAGGATAATATATAACTAGTGTTAAAAATCGCTCTGAATGCAAAAGAAAAGCAGAATCCATATGACAACTTATGATATTTTTGAAATCACTTTCACATCCTTTTTTTTCAGATGATGGAAGCTAAAAACACTGAAAGCCAATCAGAATAGATTCTGCTTTAAAGAGCTTAAGCACTTAAAGAGACAGATGACAAAACTGCACGTTTATAATAAACAGAATGGTATCCTAAGTCAAAATGGCATTATCATCCATTAAAAAACTTTATTTTTTTCAAGTACAAGTTAAAGCCTCCTCTTCTGCAAAATAACGAAACTTCATTTGTCTTAAAAAAAATAAACATATAGAAAAAATAAAATAAAATAAAAAAACGGTATTGCCAAGCTGGAAGAGACAGCCATTTTATAGAATGTCCCACTGATCTGATAGTTTTGGGGAAATATTATTTATTTTTATGTTCTCATTCAAGATAAACTGCCAGAATTTCTCACAGCTGGAAAAGAATCAGTATCAGCAACAGAATCGTACAAAAAAGTATAATTAACAACTATGCAGACAAGCCATTCTTAAGGATTGGGGAGGATGGCAGAAAAGGTCTTTTGTGTCAAAGTAATCTCCAATCTGACAGATATCACGGTCAAACTACGCATGCATGACATTCTCACCTGAAGCATCCCGAAGCCATCATCCTCTATGGTGCCCTTAAAGGTGATATGAAGACGGGTGAGCTGTTTCTTTGAACTAAAGGTCAAAAACAATTTCATCAAAACACAAATAGCAAAATAACCACCATTCACTTAAACCTTCATTTACAAGTACTGTTAAACAGATGCATCATAAATAATGGCAAGCTAGAAATGCTATCGTGAACTAGGAGTGAAAGGTTACAATCGTGGCTTAAGCAATTTGAAATACAACCATCTCAGTGGTAAGAGTTTTCTAGTAAGCAAAACAGAGAGGTGGTTTGGCCTCGTCTGCACTGCCAGAAGAAGCAATTGGCCAAAGTGACTACACATTGCCAAAGTTCATTTATCAAGCACAAAGCGTTGTGAAGGAGTGATCTCAGTGAACTACTTTAAATGTCAGAGAGCCCTCTAGCTGTAGCACATTCAGAAATGAATCTGAGATTTATATAATAGTGTATACTCTTTTTTTTTTTTTTTAATCACTACAGTTCTTGACATCATTAAATACAGCCAACAACAGCACTGGACCAAGCACTATAAATAAGGTACCTTTCCCATTTTGGAAAACCACTCAAGCTCTGTCGTGTGAATGTGACAAGACCAGTAGGCACTGAGAAAAAAAAAAACAACAACAAAAAAAAAAAAAACTCAGATATATAATAAACATCAATTACACCACTTTAAGAAAGTCTGAGCGTTAAGTGGATATTCGTATGGTTTGGCAGGTCCAGACATACTTGATTCTGTGACTCTCCTGAAATAGCACAGCAGAGTTTTGAGTTTCTCAATCTTGCGTGAGGAAGGACCTTCAAACAGTCTAGAGAATGAGAAAGATACACAGAAATGTTGATTAGGTACATACACTTCACATTCACTTTCAGAGGATGTATTATCAACGCAGTCATAAACGACCATTAGAGGGAGACGTTTAGTTCTCAAAGTCAATGTGACGTCTATGAGCTTCAGCACCAACTTCTGCAGGTTAGTGCGTCATTCTTTGGAACACGTGAGGAAAAAGAGGCCTTCCGTGTGATCGGACTTTGCCGCTTCATCTCACAAAGTCCTGTTTGCTCAGCACGCCTGCCTGTGATGGCCTCTCTGTCGCGACAACAATGATACGGACTCACGCCTGCGGGCTCAGCGCTGCGCTCGTGTCCCATTTCACAAAAGACAACGAGGAGAGAAGAACACTTCTTCATTCCTCTAAAGACCATTAAAGAACTGCAGGCTTGCTTTTAAAAGTCCCAAATAACAAAAGCCTTACAGTGATCAGCCACGATGCCCCCCCAACACCCCCCCCCCAGCAAATGGCTTTCTCCATTTAAAATACTGCAGTCTTCAAGCTAACCACTTTCCACTTACATTCATCCATCCTCTTACTTGATGTAAATGGAATAAGCAGGAAAAAAAGGGTGGAACAAATGAAATGACAGAGGAAAAACTGATGCACTAAAAGCCCTTTGGGAAGTTAGAAAGAGTTATTGAAGCCTTCTATATATAGCTTTCTTGATGGTGGAGATGATTTTATGTAATGTTACCCAGAAAGAAACCTGTTATTGACAGAAAATAGCTGCTTTTTAGTTAGAAACTGACTGTTGACCTTTAATATGAGAAATATGTAAAAAAAAAAGTGATGAGATTAAACAAGACAAGCACCTATTAAAAGATCTTATGAACCTGATTTCAATAAAAAAAAAAAACAAGCTTGAAATTGATGGATGATTTTATTTTTTTATTACATTTAAATATTAAACTTGTTCCACAGTACATGCCAGGCAAAATGAGTTTTGTGTACAGGTGAAAAATGGACATTCTGCCGATATATAAAATGCATGTTAATTATTTTTGCCATTAGTCATGAATTTTAAAATGTAGTGTTTTTCACTAAATGGTAGCTATGAGGGTAAATTTTGCCAGAAGATTTAGGGCAAGTCGTCCGATCGGCTCAATCACAGTGAGTCTTGCATTAAAATGCATGAAAATACTAATAACACATCTAATTACTAAACCATTCTAACATGCTGATTTGGTGCTCATGTAACATCTATTAGTATTAAATGTTAAAAACAGTTGTGCTACCTAATAATTTTGTGATATTAAACGTGTATAAAAATGAAATACATTTTCAGGATTCTTTGATTCGAACGTTTATTTGGTAAGGAACATTTTTTATTAATTTAATGCTTAAATCTTAGGGACCCCCAAACTTTTGAAGGGTATTGTATGTGAACAAGGGCTTCCCCCGAACAGTTACCCACTGTAAGTCAAAAATGTTAAATTAGTTTTAAATTTAAGTTGATAGTGGACATCCAGAATTATAACGGATTTCTTCTTGACAAAAGGACAGTTAAGTAAACTGACACAGGTTTACCTCATTTACACACAAATGTAATTCAATAAATGCAGTCGATGTACAACACGATGTAAATCTCACATAATCGAAGGTGACGAACACGGCAACAGATGTCAATTTGGCGACTCCTAATCAATCTGAATCTTTACAAGAAACAATGACAGAGTTGTCCGGATCTCACTGGTGGATCTGTATTCATAGTTTTGCAGGTGTACCGCTGGAAAGCTTGCTTTGATGTGCACATTTTGAAACTAAAGTAAATATATCTTCAGCAAGCCTATATGTCATTTCCCAGAGGGCAGACTTTGACAGCTCTGCCAAACAAGCAATCTCTAAATTGCCTGGTGCTTGATAGCAGCAGTGCTCAAGCCAATGAGTAAACTGATGGACAGTCACTCAATTAAAGTGGGCTGCACCGTAACGATCCACACGTCTGGATCCTCTGTGTTTTTGCTGAAACTTGTTTTCTTCAGCATGGCTGAAGTCACGGCCCACAATGTCCTAACTAGTACTACTTTAAAAAAAAATAATACAGTGGTACTTGTTTGTTAGTGTATGATGCTTGTGCACACTTTGTGTCCCCGTGTTCACCTAAATGACCAATTAGATTTAATGCTGATCTCGCTCAGAGCTTCATTATTTAGAGCATTTTAACTATGTCCAGCAGGGAAGAAAAAGGCAGAAAAAAGACAATGGCTGCAAATGAAGTGAAATGTATTAAATCTAGCTCCTCTGTATGTCTTGGAGTTTGTATAAGTACTTGAAGTGCCTGGGGAATCAATAGCCATCTCAGCATGACAGAGTAAGACTGAGGGCTGCTGCTACATTTTTCAGAAATTGTACGGCACGATGAACCACAGGCAGTTGTCCTAAAAAGCTTTTAAAGGATAATTCTGTTACTCTGACTTGCATAAAAACGACTTCATTAAAGCAGAGACAATCTATGACTGGCATTATTACAGGATAAGTGCTGTAACTAAAGTCATATTAAAGATGAAGTGTCTAATTTCTGCACCACTACCATCATCAAATTAAAATAATGCCTGTTTTCAAACAGGTTTCCGGATGACTTTCCTAAACTCCCATTTTCAATTAGTTAAAACAAACACAGTGTCACTGCATTATTACTCTTCTTTGAATGGTGTACAGTTGTCAGTTTTCACCATGTTTTGCTGTGAAGAAAAAAATAAGGAAAATTATATTTATTGATAATTTATGATTTATTAACATTGTAGTATGAAGCAGGGTGAGGCTGAAAGCTGTCGAAGCGAAACGAGGCAGCGAAGCTTTTATTATGTCAAAGTCGACGGCTTCCGCACCTTCTCGTCATGCATATGTCGGGTGGTTAAGTTTTATCACACTAGATACATTTGAAAGTACTGTTACAATGCTATTCTGTGCTGTCATCAACTGTCTAATAAAACGCATAACATATTAAAGCGTCTTTGGCATTTCCATGTTTTCTACAAAACCAGAAATCAAGGGTGTATGACATAATTTGCCAGGCAACACAATGACACTATGGACAAGGTCCATGTCTCTAGTTAAAATTGCTTATTTCTCCAGATTTAAAAGTTCTTCGAAATATTAAGGGATAATGCAAGTACACATCAGCAAAATATATAACACCTTTCTAATGGTTTTTGGAGGTTTTAATAAAAAAATGAAAAAGATTATTACATATTGTGCCTTTAAGACATTTGACCATCTACAGCATAAACATATATTGTTTTTATCATGTGACATGTGGAAAGCAAAGCCCACTGACACACTCTCCCCACAGCTAAATATACAACTATATACTATAGTATTTTAGTATTCACCATTTTTCATTTTAATGAGTACATAAACATTGTAGAAGTATGTATGTTTGTACGGATCATCAATGGTATGCTGCGCATTATAGGATTGTAAATGCACAACGTGGAGGCAAAAAAAACACATGATTTGAAGCGGCAAGTCATTGATTATCCCTTACATACTGTATATACATACATACAATTACGCTACATCAAAAACAGCGATTTTACCACCTCGTTGGTGAGGAATATAATCTAGCAATCTAGTAGTTAGGCTATTTTTGTAATAATTTTTTTTATAAAAATTGTGGATACGTGTTGACAAGAAGTTTATATGTGATATGTGATCTCCGACTCTCTCTCTGTGTGTGTGTGCTATGCGAGTGATGTGTGTGGGTTTGTGTGCATCATTTAAAGCAGCGTATTATTATAGAATGTTGATTAAACTGACTTGGAACTATCTGTGCATTAAACATACTTTTTTTTTTCTTTTTTTTTTTACTGCATACCTGCCAGCCAATCAGAATCCAGAATTCAGACAGACCATAAAAAAAATAAAAATAAAAATAAAAATAATAATAATAATATATATATATATATATATATATATATATATATATATATATATATATATATATATATATATATATATATATATATATATATATATATATATATATATATATACACACACACACACACACACACACACACACACACACACACACACACACACACACACTTAGAGGGCCATATAAAATGGCCTTTTATAAATATCTGGCCACATGACAAAAATCTATGTAAAGTTAACTAGATTAAAATACATCTTACTTCTCTGTCAACAATATGTACTTCAATATACTGTCGTTGAATACCAACAACATCTCCATGTAGTGAGATGAGCTCTGGCTGCAGAGGGATCCTGCTCATCAGAGAAAGACATCTGAGTAGGCACGATGACAGATGAGAGATGGATGGCAACGCACTTCACATCGGTCTCCCTAGCATCTCAATCATTTGTTTTAATCAGCCCGTAAAGACTTGATTTAAGTATTGTACCACATGAGTGGCTTTGTTGTACAGCAGCAATTTAAGAGAGGAGAGAAACTCCTACACGTTGTCTCCTCTACACGCTGTATAACGGCAAAGACGATATCTATCAAACCAAACAACTGAACTAGGTGATGCACAGTCAACTGAGACCTTTTTTCTAACATTAGCCATATAAGTCTTAAAACTCTTTAAATTTTTTAATTTGGTAACCATTTTGTTCACAACATATTTCTAAACCCATAATTGGAGTCCGAAGCATCATCGCCCCCTTATGGGTGATCCAATATTAAAATATTTAATGATGGAAAAGTCAGAACAGTGCAAATGGTCATTGTAAATGAAAATCACATTGTTGATTTGTGAATGCGGAGGAGTGTAATTTTGATAAAGAGGAATCTTCACTTAATTTGATAGTTGAGGCCTCCACATTCCACATTAACAGGCCAAAATCCATTGTAAATGTAATAGAAACAGACTACTAGATAATGGGAAGCTAAATTAAATCATGTCGTGACTTACCTAACAGCCTAAACATAAACCCTAATTTGGATGAAAATCTAAAAACCTCAGACAATCAATAACTAGACCGGCAAAATATGTAACGGGTGTCCAAAGCGACGCCACTGAAGAGGAGGTAGTACCTGCAAAAATTGATATCGGGGTAGTTGCCATACTCGGACCTGCGCGAGTTGCGTCTGGGAAATGTACAGAAGAAGGCATTGGCAAGAAGGCAGGCAATTTGTTCCTGTGACATGGTCAAGGACTGATTCATCCTCGTCTTAAGCAGCGGGATTGGCTGAGGAAGAGGAGAGAGAGGAAAAGATAATTAGTTTAGCAACTGACCAAACAGGGAGACAGAATTACATTAAGCAAATGGCCAGCAGTAATTAGGGTGCCCTGCTGTATCCCACCATCAGCCAGCAGCATTTACACCGAACGTCATCCATCTCTACTGATCAGACTTAAAGACTCTTCAGGGCAGTATAGATGACTAATCAATGCAAACATTAATAAAAAGTACATAAATAAAGAGTGGATTCGAGCAAGAAGAGATTTTCCTTTTTAAGGGCAAAACCTCCTGAATTCTTAAAGGCTTCTTATCTGTGCAAGATCTTACATAAACAGAGATTGAATGGCTAAGTAGAAACTAGCTTACTGAATAGTTTGCAGCCTTGTCTTGCCTATCTTTATTCAGTTTAAAGCTGAATTGTTTATTTTCTCAATGTTAAAAATGCTTTAATCTACTCTATCTTAATGTGCAATAAGTTAGTCTATCAAACATGGTTTCTAAATGGTACTTCAGAATCTTACAGATAGATTTAATAATAATATCTAAAACTGGTTTAAAAGCTGGAAGTAGTAGGTTTTAGCTGGTCTCCAATCCTGGCCAATCTGGTTTTAGCTGGTTGGTACCAGCTATAGAATTGGTCAAACCCCCACTAAAACAAGCCTGCAAACCAGTTATGACCAGACTTTAAGACCAGCTCAAACCAGCAAACCATCTTAGCCTGGTTTTAGACGTTTTTTCTTCATAAGGGAAATGAAAAAGATAACACGAGGCGTAACATAGAAGTACATTTGTGAAAACTTAAAGCATTAAATTTAGATGCATCTAAGAACATATCCCTCAACAGTATTGCTCTGATGTCAGAAATTGGGCTGATGCACGTCTACCATTGGCCTTCATTAGTTCAGATGATAATGAGGCAGTTGTGCTCATGTGGAAGTGCCCTTCTCTAGCCACTGGTTTTACACTGCAGCACGCTGGGCCCATTGAGCTTTACCAGCCACACGATTATCAATACTGATCTATTTTTGCCCCAAAACCTGAGCGTCTCCAAGCCAATGTGAAGGCAGCACATCATTTTGTGTATATTTACCTGGGTGCAAATCTTGGGCGTATTCAAAACCAGCTTCATCATCTTTGGCAATGTGACATTAAAGAGATGCTGTACTTCTTCATTTTCCATACCCTGCATGAGAAGGATTAAATGTGTTTGAAAGCAGATTAGGATTAACAAACAAAGGAAATACAGGTCTGTTCACACTTTAAATAAACACAAATATTTAAATTGGTTTAAGGTCTGTAAGATGCATTTATTTAATCAAAACAGTAATATTGCTAAATATTAAAAACCTTAAATAACTGTTTTGTATTTGAATACATTTTAAATTGCAATTAATTCCTGCGGTGGCAAAGCTGCATTTCCAGCAGCCATTACACCAGATCCTACAAAAATCATTCTAATATGTTGATTTGCTATAGAAAAGCTATTTATTAGTTTTGTCAATGTTAAAAAGAGTTGAAACCATGATACATTATTTCTTAATTCTTAGATTAATATAAATAAATAGTTTATTTGAAATAAATTATTTGTAACAATCTGAGTCTTTGTCACCTGAAAGAAATCCATATTTGTCTATTAAATGAAATTAAAGTGACAGTGAATGAATCATACTTTTGACTATTATGGATTAAAGATTGACAACATTACCATGTTATGTCCTCAATCTAATAAGAAAGAAAAAAAAATAATAAATGTCAACTGTCTGGTACAAAATAAGAATAAATAATGAAGCCTTTTCAGCTCTGTTCCTGAGGCTTTTTTTCCACAAAACACCATTTAATGGAAAACAACTGTCAGAGAAAGAAGCCATGTTGTGGAATAAGACACTTGAACCCAGCTGTCGACTTGTCATAGGGAGTATTATTCATGTGTCAGAAAAAAATAAAAGAAAGAAAAAAAAAAACCGATAGGACGTATTGCTGTCAGGATGACATCAATAGGTGAAGAAAAATTATTTGCATCCTGAGCTGCTGGCTTTTGGCAACAAAAAGAGGTTGCTTTCAACTTTAGCAAATAAAACGCATTAAACATATTAAATGCAATATTAACCATATTAGTGGAGTTCCTATGAGCAATCTCAGAAATCATTTTATCTCTCTATTGCCTGGAGCATCCAAAAAGATTGATTCAGAGAGTTAATAAATAAAACCCCTCGGTTTGTCAGTGTAGCAAGAAAAAAACTCACTCATATCCGAAAAGGCAGTAACAAAACTTGATCTATCACACAGAGGTTACAAAAACGTAATTTTGTGATATTAGCGGAGCCTCCACTGGTGAATGACATCACTGAGGTGGAAATAAAGACAAAGCCCTCGGTGCACTTTTCATCTCGGGTAAAATACAGCTAAGCAACGTCACCGTAGATCTCTGATCAGGCGAACAGCACTGCTTTGTGATATTACGATGTACGATGTTTGCGGAGGGTGTCAAACCGGCGCACGCTGGCTCAGCAACCTTGTATGATTTCGGGACAAATAAATACGCTACTGTTTTATCATCACACAGATTTACAACACACTTAGTTACAAATATATTAGCTGCGACTGGCAGCGCGCTCAGTCATGGGCCCATTTCATCAAGGTTACTGGGCGTGCTCAACTGATTAAATGGGATTCCTGGAACAGATGCAAATGGGTTGAGGAAGGAGAGGCGGCGTGGTGCTCTTCTGGACGGGAAGCCTCGCCTGACAATTTAACCAAGGAGCATTTATACACTCGCAAAGGAGGCCTGACTAAATGCTGTCATAAGTAATGACCTGCTTGACATCGTAAAGTGCTCCTCTGGGTCTAATGAGTGAGGAGAGCTGACAGGCCGGATGGGCCTGAGCTGAGGCTGCAGGAGTTAGACCTCACTAAATCAAACGGCCTCCTTCGTTCCCCCTTATCCTGCCCAACCAGAACCTGTTAGATAACATACTACAATCTCCATCCAATCCAACCAATAAAAATTTCAAAGGGCGGTCGGATGAAGTCATTATTTTCTTATTTTTTGATTTGTGAGTATATAAAGTGAAAATAAACAGCACATTTTTCTTGGCAACTCCGCATTATGTGTACAAGACATATCATGCTTAGTATTTTACAAGCCATTTTGGGGGTTTTAAAAGGGCATAACACCCTTGAACATGGAAACCCTTATGCTGCTCCAAACCTGTATGACTATTTTTTTTTATTCTGCAAAACACAAAAATATATCCCCAATAATATAAAAAAAAAAAAAAAAATCTATTCAATAAAAGTCAGTGAAGTTCAATCAACATACTGTCGGACATCTTTGACTTAATTGTGCAGGGTTGTGTGCAAAATCAACCAGTTCCATTCATTGCATGATTTCTATAATTAGCATTTTTCTGCGGGTCAGTTTGTTTAGACAAATACTGTGTTGGCTGCAGGGAATCCCGTTATTCTGAGACACTGAAATAAGGTGGTTGTGTAGGCGAAGGCGTTTGTGGAGGGCTAGAGGCTGAAGTGGAGTTCTGTGCACTGAGCCAGCAGTGTGAATTTATCAGAGCCCACTGCTCTGACACTTTCATTTCAGAGTAGGGCTGAGGCTCAACTACAATTTATGACAAGACAGGTCCTAATTTGTATTTTGCTTCTTTCCATAGCCATTACACCTCAGTTGTCAATCAAAATCCCAGCAGCCGCTCAACTTTGTGACAATTATTGGAGTCTGCGGTAACAGACACAGTTTTAAGACCCCAGAGAGCCATTCTATTTGCACACCTTACAGGGCCGATAACAGCACGGGTAAATACAGAATAACACTGAAAATACAGTAAATGTACGTAGCTACAGAATGCATATGATCTGTTCAGTTAAAAACTATGTTAAGAATTATTCTGTTATTCTTGAGTTTTAAATCAAATTGAAAATAAGAATGACATTCTGTTTCATGACATTCTTATCGTCAAATGTTATTTAAAAACAATCACAGCCAATAGATTTAAATGGTCTTACTCATTATTCCACAAGACTCCAATTACAAACATCCGTCCTGAAATTTTGATTCGCCTAGAAGGACAGAAAAGACCACTTTATGTCTCAGAGCAAACCGCCTGTTCACACCAAGGAGGATAACTATAAAAATTGTTTTAAAAATTCTTCTAAATTTAGAAGAATAACTGAGTCCATTGCACAACTACAATGTTAATGGCACACCGAGAAAAAAAAATTTTTATAATCACTTTCAAAGTTTTTTTTCAGCTGATGAATGATAAAAACATCGACAGCCAATCAGAATCCATCCTGCTTTAGAAGATCCATCATTTACATCTTCAGATCACAAAACTGCAGTGTGCACTTATTATAAATGGAATGTTCTTGTACGTTAGTGTTGACACAAATATAGCTATCATTGTAGTCATCTTTTTAGTCACCGTTCTTCCCTGATGCTTCATTTCATTCACACAGAACCGGGCCGGAGAGTGGCAGCTGCCAGATTTTCCCTATGGCCCTGCAGCATTGTGTAAACATGGATTAATTTTTTTGATGTGGTCTTGTTGCAATATATACTGCTTTAAAATGTTTGATTGACAGTCATAGTGCAAGCACACATTTGACATGCACGATTCAAAACTCTCTTACAGTTATTAACGGACTGTTGTTCAGTGATGTTTCATTTAATCTCTTAAATTGAAAATCAATCGCCAAACTCTCCAGGCTGACATACCAGTGCCCTCTGTTGATGATACAGGGAAAAAAGACAGCTGAAATATTTCTGCACACAATGATATTATACCACAAAAGTTTATATAGTACCATATTATCCAGTAACATTTTAGACAATTTAGAAAAAGGGCACCGGTAGGGATTCATAAAAAGCAATTACACAAGGAAAAGTATGCATTCGTAAGCACCGGCATACATAATCACAGCTGAAAGAGTGAGAACAACACGGAATTAATAGCTATATACAGACATACAGATAACAAGACTGTGTTCTTAAACATGACAGCACTTGCCATCTCATCAGTGTGGACAGGCCTTAGGATTGATGTATTGATGTATACCAAAAGAGTGAAATGAGAGTAAAATGAGTATGGCAAAAACAAACAGATGGAAAAACACTGAGGAACGTGAAGATGCATAGTGCCAGAGCTAAAGAGCAGAGGCACAGCTCAAGCTCTTAAGTGGACAGTTTAAGGAGCGGGTCCACTCAAGCATGCTTCATTAGAATGCGGTGCACTTTGCTAATGGCTTTGATTGGCTCCCTTATAGATTGAATGGCTGTGGTTAATTAAATTTGATACAGCCATAAAAAGGCACAGACCGCTATTGATTTACGCAGGTCTGAGATTATTCTATCAAACCATCTTAAGCAAGGAGGGGACGTTCTGATGTCTTGGCTGAAGCCAGAACTATAAGAATAACACTGTAATACAGAAATGGCTTTTGACTATTAATCTAAGATATAGCATAATTCTATCAAACCAAAAAAAAAAAAAAAAAAAAAAAAAAAAAAAAAACATTCTTAAATGTACAGAATTTGATTATACTCCTAATATAATTTCATTATATTTTAATTTGACGGTTACACTTTAGCATAGTTTTCTCACTATTAACTACTTGTTTAAATAAAGCAACATACCTAAATTTAACAACTACCTTACTAACTATGAATACGCAGCAAATTAGGAGTTTATTGAGGCAAAAGTCCTAGTTGCAGTTTGTTAATAGCAAAAGAATTAGACCTTAAAATAAAATGTGACCAATTTGAATGTTTTGGCCTGATTTTGTCTAAAGTAAGAAACCTTGACAAAATTGTATTACTATTTATTATGATTTTTTTTTTTTTAAATATCTTTCAGATTTGTGGTTTAGATTTAGCATGATAATTAAAAAATGAATTATGTATACACTTCTAATAATAATACCAGCACAAAAAATACCAATGTACAGTAGCAGCTTTATATTTTAGAAAGTGGGTCCGCCACAAAGGAATCATCATATTTAGGGATTCGTGGAATTAAAAAGCATGAAAATAACTTGTGTTGGCAGAACAAAAACCGAGCATAAGTTGTATGACTGCAGCGTGTACTGTAGAATCTTCTGTACCCATAGAGTTCAACAAAAGTTAGCTTAGTTGAGATCGAAAAGAACAAGTACTGTGGCACAAAACAGTAAACAAGCCCTCATTTAAGTCAAGCTCTTGGTGGAATAGGAGCATTCAACCTCAAGCGTTCTTATAAGTCATCTGCCTATCAGAGCCACCATCAAGACCAGCTTCTGGCTACGCGGAAGACCATGGCCCATCTGTTGAGTGTGTTTATTTGCAGTAAACAGGAGCCTCATCTCCCTGGCCTTCCTCTGCCAGCTGCTGCTCGTTATGCTGAGTGCCCACCTCTGTCTTAATTGACTACTGCTGGATGCAAAGGGATCCCCGGGGACGAGGTAGCAGAAGGGGCAGACGCGGACTGCTTGGTGCGTATTCACTCGGAGGCTAACCTGCTTCTTCTCTCTGACTGCAGAGCGTAATGCCTTTAGTGTGCCAGGATATTCAAACCAGTCAGACTAAACAATGATGGAACATTTTTAGTATCAAGGGGCCTTCTGGTCCCAACTGTGACACACCACAAGAAATCAGACTTTAGGATGCTCACTTCATTAACACCACAAGATTAGAGCTTCCTTTTTATGGCAGCTGCGGTTATGATATATTCAAAAATGCATCATGAAATGAAATGTAACCAACTGGGGCCACTTGACATACTCTTTAAGTAAAATGGTTTATTCTAGCATTGGCAGAGACGCTGATTAAACTGTTTTTATTTTTTTTTGGCTGAAGTCAGTTTTACTGCACAAGCATAATGTAATGCCGTTAAACTGAATTACTTATTATTTGTGCATGTACAGTTTGTTTAAACTTATTAGTGCTTTGTGCAAGTTGTAGATTTAATTTATTACTTTTCTGATTTCATTTCCACTAATGACACTATCAAATGCAAACCAACCATCTGCATGCACATTATTTGGGGTGCACTGAACTACGTCCAGATGGGGTAAGTCAAATGCTTTGCACATTAACACATGATATCGACTCACGCAAATCCAATGGACAATTGAAAAGCAAGCTTGCTTTGGCCATCTCTGATTTACACAAAAGAAAACATGGAATCTCCATTTTAATTATTTTTCCTGAAGGAAAAAAAAAAAGTACTTCTTACCTCAGTGCAGAGATAATTCAAAGCTGTGAAGTCCCATCTTTTGGCATGTACGGTGTTATAACTCAATATCGCATCCTGTAAGATTATGAAACAATTAATTTTTAGAGGCCTTTCATATAGAAGAAAAGGTAAACCAACAAATCACATTCAAATAAGTCAGTACTACAATTTGGTAAAACTTTAACATTTATTAGATAACTAAAACCAAGAAAAGAAAAGGATGCCTCTCATCTTGGAGCAATTCTGCCACCCTCTGGTGGAATTCATTACTTATTCTTATAGCACGATTTTCTCAAGACATAAAACAAAGCATACCCTAATGTCAAGTGAACTTTTGCATTCTCCTTCCAAAGCTGAACGAATCAACTCCCATCGACTTTGCACTTCTCTTCCATCCTGAAAAAACACATCACACTATACACATCAAATAGACATCATACACACGATATCATTCAAAAAAATTTTGCAAGATGCAAAAAGATGAATGAAATAGAACGAGTAATAGTAAAGACATTTGTCATAAAATTATGGTTATTTTAAATAAATGCTCTTTGAACTTTGTATCAGCAAAGAATACTTCATGTATCATGGTGTACACAAAAATATTAAGCAGTGAGACTATCCTCATTAATGATAAAAAAAACAAAAGTTTTTTGAGCACCAAATCAGCATATTAGAAGGATTTATGAAAGATCACTTAAGAACAGAATAATGGTGGTAAATTCACAGGAATAAATTACATGTTAAACAAACGTTATTTTAAATTATATTTCAATAACATTCAAAAAATCTCTGAAAGATGCGGTATGATGTAACTATGACAAACGATCATTTCATTTTAAGCCTAATAAATAGTTTCAGCTATTCAATAGAAGTCCACTCTAAAAAAAATGAAAGTCTATATAATTTAAAGGCAATTATTTTTTATTCTACATGGCACCACCTAACATAAAAGAAGACATTACCTCATTCTCCACAGGAAACAGGTTCTTTTCTGAACAAGGCATCTTAACGGTCATTTCATCCCAGGAATCTCTGTATTTGCTGGGATATGGATGGGGGACTTGACCTTCTTTGAGCAGGTCTGTCTATAAACCAGAGCAGAGAGAGACTCTAGGTATTTACCAGTTCATTTAACCTTTGAATCAATACAAACATTATGTGATCAGGTCAGTATAGCATTCTGATATTTTAAAGGGTATTTTTTTTTAATGGTTGCCTGAAAATAAAAATAAAGCCTGCAACAGACTCAAATGCCAGTGATGTAAAATATGAAGTAACTACTTTCTGCAGGGACATTTAAGTACTATCCAAGCACTTCAGTCCAAATCCTTTCAATGAAACATCAAAACACTGATTTCTATGTTGTGCAGGCCAAGCGTAGAGCTGCTTGGACATCCACAGCAGCATTAGACTCAAACTGACAGGAAGCCCTTAGGCGCTGACCGAGAACATCACAATGTCGCTGCGGAGTGCTGTGGAGAGCTTGGCTTACCCTGATGAGTACTTTGTGATTGTCTGTTGCCCTGAGGTGTGGCAGGGACTGTCCACACTGAGGCATTCTTCTAAGCTCCTTTATTGGGGTCCCAAGCCATTCCTGTTCTTTCTGCTCTGCTGGCACTTGCTCACTGGAGAGATGGAACAAATGATTTGATCTGCATTATTATAGTTCATTGCATATTAATAACTATATATTATCATTGCATTATTATTATTATTGTGCATTTTATATTTTTTATAAGATTTCAGTGATATTGGTACAATATTGATTAATGGATTCATATCAGCTAGTATTGAATATTTAACTGCACAAGCTCATTTTGCCTACTTTTACATTTAGATTGCCTCTGTCATCTAACATACACACATATATATATATATATATATATATAATTTTTTTTTTAGAAGAAGAAGAAATGTTTTTTGAGCAATAAATCAACACACTAGAATAATTTCTGAAGGATCATGTGACACTAAATACTGGACTAATGGCTACTGAAAAGTGGAATCACAGGAATAAATTACATTTTTAAATCTATTCAAATAGAAACAATTATATTTAACAATAAAAATAAAACAGCCTTGGTGAGCATAAGACTTGCAAATCTCAAAACTTGCTAACTTAGTTTTTATAATTTTGTAATGATCGATTTCAACAAAATACTATAGAATTTCAATCAGCCATATATAAAAGCAGTTATCAGTAAAAGCCAAACTTTTATTACCAGTGCATCTGAGTAGTGTTTGATAGTGTGGTAAAAACATTATCTACAGCAATATTTCCCGAAACAACAATACCTTTCTGAAGGAGACACCTGTGTCTGGTCACTCTCAGGTTCAGTCTCAACAACATTTTCAGGAACAAAAGCATCAGCACCAGAGCACCCCTCTGTGTCATCTGTTTCCATGGGTGTTACTTCAGGTTCGTCTTTGATGCTGTCTACAGCTTCTGGATTGGGGACTAAGGGTTTGGGCTCCACCACCATTGGGTCAAAACTGGAACAGGGGTCTTGCAAATCGTGGCAGACAGGAGAGTTGCTAGGCAGAGACTCTTTGCATGCTGGACTCTCTCTCATCTCCACATCTTCATTATTAGTGTTACTTGTATTTACAGAGGAACTGAGGTTTGTCCCTGGCATCTCTGTAGACATGCAAGTCATCTTGACCAGCTTGGCATCTGGTGAAGCGGATTCAATTGCCTTTTCTCCACTGCTTGGCTCTATTGGAATGTGTGCATCAATACTATCAGGAGTTTCATTATAAGTGATGCCCTTTGTGTCCTTGTCACAGTTCGGCAAAGAGGTCTTCTGGTCCTCTGGTTCTTCATTCTGCTCCTTACGTTTTCTTGTTGATTCACACAGACTTTCATTATCTTTCATGACTGCCTGACTACTTTTCTTGATTTCAAGAGTTTCATGAAGATCACACCCTGCATCCTCATGGCTGTCAAAGACAAGAATCGAAAAGTGCTTCAGTTTTTTTTTTACCCATTTTAAAAACAACAACAACAAAACAACTTACCTATCTGTATCTGTGTTACAAGTTTCCATATTCATCGTAAGCACACTTCCTGCCTTACTACTTGCTGAAAAAGGAAAATGAAACTTAGAACTGAAAGTTAGATCTTAGAACTGAAAATAAAAGTTATAGTTACAGTCACAACCCATTAGCCAGAGTAATCTAAGGATTACAGCAAAACGAGAAAGCTAGCATTTCAAATGACATTTTACTGTAAAATGTGAAGCAAATTCTTTCAATGGTCCTCTGGTTCTTCATTCTGCTCCTTACGTTTTCTTGTTGATTCACACAGCTTATCATTATCTTTCATGACTGCCTGACTGCTTTTCTTGATTTCAGGGGTCTCACAAAGATCACACCCTGCATCCTCATTGCTGTCAAAGACAAAAAAAAAAAAAAAAAAAGAAAAAAAAGAAAAGTGCTTCAGTTTTTTTTTTATTTGTTTTTTTTTTACCCATTTAAAAACAACAACTTACCTATTTGTATCTGTGTTACAAGTCTCCATATTCATCGTAAGCACACTTCCTTCCAAACTACTTGCTGTGAAAAGAAAAATGAAACTTACTGAAGATAAAAGTTAGTCATAACATTGGCCAGAGTAACGTAATGATTACTGCAAAACAAAAAAGCTAGCATTTCAAATGACATTTTATTTAAAATGTGAAGCAAATTCTTTCAAATTATTCTCGAAATGTATCTTGCGCACACACACACACATACTTATCCCTACTGAGGGTCCTTGGTTTGGCTGAGAATCTGACTTGATTCTAATGATTGACACCAGAATGATTCTAGTGTCTAGAACGGTTATATTGATATTACATATAATTTTATATACTTCTAAGTGCATCTTTCAAATCCATATATGTATTATCATATCTATAATAAGTATTAGAATAACTCTAATAAAAGCTAAAGCACACGTTCATTTTTCTTAGATGAAGCCTTAACATCTCAGCAAAAACCTACCGAATACATTTTAATACACAATAGGTTTCCGGTATTATTACTGCAAGAAAAACAACAATAGTCCTTCAGTACTTCAGGCTAATATTTGTATATTAGACAGACTGCTTAACTGTCAGTCTGTTCGCTTTTAAATCACGGATCAAATAATCATACTTGCTCTCTTTTTCTGCTTTGTCTTCGTATCGCTGTCAAGCTCACACACATATTCGAGCTCTCCAGGAGACGGGAAACTATACCTATTTATGCAAAGGTTTCTTGCTTTTACCACACAATCGAAGACAACTAGATCACAATGGAATAGAATTAAACACACAACAGAAAGGATCGCTGGTGGAGGAGGCATCAGTTCCGGGTCGCAAAGTCTGCTACTGATTGGATGGATTATTGTCACGTGTTTGAATGAAAAGCCTCTTCAACAGGAATCGGGTACTCTCATCTCTTTTTATTCACGCAAGACACACATATATAATATAATTTAGTAGATAATGTATTTGTTGGGTCAGAAATTGTATTGCAACTTAGAGTGAAATTCCGTCAATCTGTTTCTTCGGGTTCTTCCGCTTAATGTTATGTTTTAGATTTTTATATTAAAGTATGGGTTAATCCTCAGCGTTTTATTGGCATAGATAAACTACTATGTAACACACAATTAACCTAGCAAGAAATGTAGCAAGTACACATACATTTGTAAAGCTCTTATATATCGAACATAAAATAGAACAACTCCTTTGCAAAATGTAGTATGAGGTTGACAGTCAGCATTTTCCATAACGAATCATTTATTGAAAAAGAAAATAAGATTTGTTACTCTGTTCGTGGAAATGGTCTAGTATTAAATATCATGAATTTGTATATTATCAATGTATTTCCTAATGTTGATATTATAAACAAGTATACAAGAAATAGTTGTTTAATGTATAATTAACAACAAATGAGCAGATACATCTGATTTTAGTTAATTAAAATGGCATGCTTAAAATCTCATTGTAAATAACTTCTACAGTATGCACTCTATAAATCACATAATTGTACAACAGTGCAATTTAATCTTGGTCAGTGCAAATTAATCTTGTATATATATTATTAACAAAGAAAATAATTATAATCAGGGATTGGAACTCAGACAAATATAGTGTAACTTTTTGCATCATTGTAATCTGTCAACCCAGTGTTGTCTACAAAAAAAATAATAATAATAGTACTTGGTCTAGGTTGTACATTCAAGTATTTTTGGAGAGGAAAGTAGAGGAAAATACATAAAAAATAAAATTTCTGCTGGTTCTCTATTGGTTGTGTCCCACTGCAGGCTTCGGTGCCAATATCTTGTAATTTTCCAATTAATACGGCTTCACGATTTTCATGGAAATATAGTTCTGTAAGAATAAAAGGGTAAATTTAGAAAATGCACATGATATAGTGATTCTTACAGGCACTTTGCTTATAACAGTTTGGCTGTTTACTAATTATAATATATGGAAAAGACTTACAGGGAGGGAATACAGGAAGATTCCAATAAACAGGATCACCAGTATGAGAATAATGAGTCCAATGAAGAGACATCTGTATCTGCGCCATATAATGAATTTCATGGACTTGCATGGATTTGTGAACCAAAGGAAGGACGTATCTGGACGGCTGTTTGAACATATTACAACACACAGTATTACTCACAGTTTATATAATCAAACATGATACTGAATGGCCCAACCTCGATATATTCTCATACTTGGGAGGATCTAGTTTGGGGTTCATGTTGGGTTCATCTCTTCCTTTCCCAGCTGGCCTCTCTTCTGCCTCCTTCTCTTCAACCACTTCCAGAGTCATCTCCACTTTACCCTAACACCGCAAAGAGAACGGTCTTTATCATTTGTATACTGTAGATATGCACTATGCATCATGTATCTTATTTTTATCAGTAAGCTACACTCACAGCCAGGATTCTTTTGCCATCTTCCTCCATGGCACAAGGCCACCAGCCTCTCACTGACTTCTGGGAGAAGAGTGATGTAGGTGTGAGGTTTTTGCCTGTTTGGGTTAGCATGCTTAAAGAGCACTTTTCCGCGGTCTTAGCTGGAGGGATGAGGTGAAGCATATCCAACTCCACCGTGCCTGTTTGAGAAAACCCCCCCAAAAAAATTCAACAACATAAAGGAAACCCTAAATAATACATAACAATAATCCGTGAAAAGGAAAGATTAAACATCTGGTGGGTATATAGGTTGATTCGAAGAAGATAATTCACCCAAGTAATCATCCAAGGAGAATTTGTCATTGTCCCAGATCTGAATGATCAGTTTAGGAGGAATCCTGAACTCAGTTTTGTCTAGATTCCAGAAGTGTTCCTGGAAATGAAAACACATGGTTTGAGACTACCATTGATTGAAAACACCTCATCTAATATGTATTTATGCTTTTCCAACCACTAACCTTTCTAGACACCATGCACAACTGTTCTGCTGGCAAATAATCAAAGCCAAAAACAAATCTCCAGTTGAAATTTCCATCTCCATCAAGAGACCTGTAATGGACATCAGTTTTCTGCTTGTCCTCCTCCATACCTTGCATCCACCTACAAATATACATAAAATCATATATAATATAAATAAATACATATATACTACTACTAATGTTTATAAGCTTGGTGTATGTTTAATCTTTTATGTCTTTGAAAGTAGTCTTTTATACTCACCAATGTTGCATTTATTTGATAAAAATACAGTAAAAACACCACTATTGTGAAATATTACAATTCAATATATTTTATCTGTCTATTTTAATTTAGTTGAGAATATTTATTCCTGTGATGGTTAAACTGAATTTTAATTCATTACTCCAATATTCAGTGTCACATGATACTTCATAAATCATTCTAATATGCTGATTTGGTGCTCTTTTTAGTATTATCATCAATATTATAAACAACTGTGCCAATTAATATTTCTGTGGAAACCCTGAAACATTTCTGTCAGGATTCTTTTACTGATTAAGATACTGATACTTTTGATATATTTAACGCATCCTTTCTGAATCCAAGTTTTAATTTCTTTCAAAAAGTACTCAATGACCACATTTTTTGAATGCTATCACTATGCTAATATTGTAATCAACATATTACCCTTTCACATAGATGTCACTCATGTTTTCTCCTGTGATGCTGGTTTCATCCAGAATGACTTCAGTCGTATTCCAAACAATGACTCGCAGGAAATACCTTCAATGTAAAGGGACACATTACAACACCAATCCCACATAAGTAGTTTTACAGTTGTGAGGAAAAGTAGGCTGTACTTCTTGGGTTTGCGAGGAGTGATGTCACAAAGGGGTCCTGGAATACCATGGCTTTTAGGGAATATTTCAACCCACATCTGGATTTTGCCCTATGAAGTCAAAATGAACATGAGCGACACAGACAGTACTTCTGGATAAACCAGTGCAAAGTCTTTGAGTATGTATTAGAAAAGCTGAGGATGTGGGGACTGACCTGAGAGAGAGTGGGCTGGTAGGTGCTGTAAAGGGTCCTGGTCTCCACATGCTCTGGGACGAGGCCTTGCCTCCTTAACACATGCAAGCAGATTCGCTCCTTAGGTGGGCCCAAATGTGGATGGATGGTTTTATTGGCCTCTATAAGCAAAGTAATATCCATTGTGTTTTAGTGCTTATTTACTTTATCATAAAATGCTTGTTTAGCAATATATGTTGCTGCAAGTTCCACACCAAAGTATAAATGCAACATACATCATGTACAGTTGTGCTGAATCAGGTAAAACAAAGTGTTACTTTATTTACTACATAAGGGGTTCTTAAGTTTATATTCAGACTACTGTTCAGAAGTTTGGGGTTGTCTCTTATGCTCACCAAGTCTGCATTTATTTGATTGTTTGATCAAAAATACATTGAAATAGCACTTTTTTTTCTTTACAGTTGACATTTGAATTGTAGTTATTTACATAAAGTTGAGGCACAAGTTGAAGACAAGGTCTAATAATTTTTATAAGCACACCCAGTTCATCTAGCCTGTAGTCTCGTCCTCCAAACGACAGGAAACTTCCATCATCAGCGATCTGAGGAGCAGGAATTCCTCTCATCCTGGCCAGATTCTGGAGGATCTGTGATGGTTTGAGCTGGTCCCTCCACTGGTTCACTCCAGATCTTTTGCAAACATATTTGAATTATCAAAAGAGTAAATGAATATGCCTAGTAGTAGGGATTGATGTCTTAAACTGCATGTGAAAAAGTAGCCCCTAATAAGATAAACACTTACACACAGTATGATTTAGGGATTCCACAATGTGAACCGAACCGAGAAAGAAGTCGATTCTCCAGGTCTATAATCGTTTCCCCAACCTTCTCATCAGCGCTAAGCAGGTCATAATCATAGATGGAAATCTTCAAGTCCTTGTCTTGTGGAATGTAGCCACTCAGTTCAAACACTCTGTGTACATATTTGAAAATATTTGTAAAAAATCTCAACAGGAATACACAAATATCTGTATGTAAATGTATTACTTATGATATTCTCACCTTCCAAATTCTGGATTTAGAGTATTTGGTTTGTAGTGATCTCTGTCATCAATAATTTTCTTCCCCAGAGAAATCTTTATGTAGGGATCGCACTTCATAAGGAAAGCATATGCACATGTTACAAAAGTGATGCTTCGTGAATCATTTATTGTTTTACATGTGAACTGGCTGTATTTCCCACCATGCCATTGTTGTCTTTGGGCTGCAGGTCAAGGCAGCGTATGATGTGGATTCTGACCAGGCACTCTTGAGGACAGCTCTCAGGAAGCTCCCTAAACTGCCGAGGTGGGTCTGAGACATTTGGGTCATCTGATAATGGATACATTCGAAATGATCCCTGTAAATATAGTCATACTTTATAATCAAGTAAAACGTTCTTGGCTAGACTACCACTAGATGGCAGTCTAATATAACATATACTCTTTTTGCTGCTTTTTTATGAGTGCTTCCAAATTTTTTCACACAAGGTCATACTAGTGAAAGGGTGGGTTTGTAGTACCCAAAAGTCTCTTCTACTAGGCTGAACCGGCAATCTTTGTGTTAGCAGCCTAGATATTTAATGTCAAAGTAACTTCCACCCCATATAAAAAAGGCATTCGATTCAAAAGCAAAGGCAGCTCAGTGCATAGCTGACTGTCTAGACTTGCCTTGAACTCTCCCACTACAGAGGGGTCTTCCTCCTCATCCTCGGTTTTGCCCCGCTGTAACTTGAATGTAGTGCAGAAGTCTGTCAGCCCTCTGAATTCTGGGACCACCTCAAGCTCGGTGTTGAAGACCTGAAGCAGATAGGTACT
This sequence comes from Carassius gibelio, assembly GCF_023724105.1. NCBI lineage: Eukaryota > Metazoa > Chordata > Actinopteri > Cypriniformes > Cyprinidae > Carassius > Carassius gibelio. The sequence goes on along the minus strand of NC_068408.1, from coordinate 12,775,154 downwards.
TTTAATACTGTTTAATTATACAACAACGGTCATACCTTATCTGCTTTGAAACATAAGCAGGATGCAAACATCCACACAGGATGGTAAGATCGGCCAAGTAAACTCACTGTTAAAGTGTCATATCCTTTCTGGAGATAAGGGCCGCATTTTTCATTCTCGTTAATGGAGGCATAGAATTTACTCCACCAGTCCACTGTATCCTCTTCCTATAATACATGCAATAAGTATACCAGAAGTGAGTTTGGCTCTAAGATGCTGTAACAATCTGCAGCTATTCGCACCATAACAGCATAGTTCCCAGACTGTTATATAACGACAGAAAAGGCTATTGATTTTACTTTCTGCTGGCACTGGGAAAACCACGAATGAGTAGCAACAGAAAAGAAGATTTAAACCAATTGTCATAAGGCTTACAAATATATGAAATTACTCTGAAAACAATTATTCTTTCAGATCTGTTCACTGTACCTGTTTAGAAGGGCTGGGCATTCTGTCCCCCATATCAATGACCACATCTCTGGGAGCTGATGCCATCATGGCCACTGAAACATAAATTATGCAGGAGATAACTCAATTGTGTATACATGGAATAGTGGGTGATAGAAATTTGCCTTTGCAGTGTGTGTGTATGTGTGTGTGTGTGTGTGTGTGTGTGTGTGTGTATATATATATATATATATATATATATATATATATATATATGTATATGTATGTATGTATGTATGTATATATATATATATATATATATAAACAACCCTTTACTTTTGTTACCCTTGGTGAGCATAAGATACTTCTTTCTAAAACATTAAAATTATTATTATCATTTATATTAATTAAAAATACATTTGAATAAAATGTTACCCTTAGCAGACATAGCCACTTCGGCGGTGCTTATGTAAGGATCGCATCTGAACTCTTCCAATGAATTTATAGTACACTGTCCAACGACTGGTTTCCGACCAAAGGGCCTGTGGTCAATAACTTTGATCACAATAGGGGGAGTGTATATCTCATCTTTAGGAAGAAGCTGAAGAGAGAGAGAGATTGTTAGGATTCTGCCTGTCCAAAACCAACAAAGCTTCATTTAAAAACAGAACTATTGAGTGATGTTTGGTGTTTTTATTTTCACTGTATGTTTTGGGATCAAAAACATGTTTAAATCTGGAAGCAGGACAGATTTTGTATATAATCTAGACTCTTGGGGCACGTGGTCTTTTAAAATCAAGACTTTTGATTTGCCACCACAGTCCCAGTGTGTTCTAAGTTTGGAGCTCGCTGTTGTCTGTGTTGCTACAATGTTCCGGACGGTTGCTTGGTGATGGCTAGGGTGTTCTGGGTGGTTTCTTACTCCCCTATGTTACAAAAACTGCCACTCTAAACTCTTAGTATTCTTAGTCTTTGGGGTTTGTTTCTAGCCCATTTTATCATTCAGAAATATAATCACTTAGAAATGTAGCAGATCTATACACAATAACAACATTAATGTCTCATAATTTATGTGAGTACAAAGGACGTGGGATGAGATACGCATCAAAGTTTATTCAAATCTCTAACCATTAAAATGAGCAATAGCACAGCTTAGTTTAGCAAACACCACTAGCATCTGGGAAGCTGGCAAAAATCTTTCTATCTTTTGTTTTGTATACAGAGGGATTTCAGCAGTTCTGATTTTTTTAGGCTAGCCATAGCTACAGTATTTCTTTAGGTTAGGGAAGTGATGTACCACTTTGAGGAACAGGATAGAGCCGGGGAAGTTGGGATTTTTCTTGATGTTTTTGATGATGGCAGTCTGAACGGTCTGCCCTCCACATTCAACTATAAGGCTGGGGGAAGACACTGCAGCCAGCTGATATGCCTTCATGTTTCTTAAACCCCAGGTCAGGATCTGTCAAAACACACAGTATGAGACACTGGCAGTAATTTGGTTTGGTTTTACCGCATTATTTGTGAGGATGACTGCATTACCTCGACTGCGGTGAGCTGCACCACAGGCCTGATCCCCTGAGGAACCATGTACAGATTCTCTCCTCTTCGAGGTGGGACCAGGGGAAGGTTAACGTCATTTGCCTGAGGTCAACGATGAACAGTACAGTGGATAAGCAAATGATAATAGTGCTGTGGTTAAGAAACACGCTAATGGCGACAACAGTTAGGTCATTGGGTAAAACTGCTATTCTGCAGTTGGATGTTTCCTTGGTAGTGATGATTCAGCTAAATTTGACAAAACATACTGGCTACACCCTGCAAATTTGAAACTGCAGACAATCCTATGATACAAACAGTATTTAAATTATACTATATGAGGATAGATGATGGTGACTTGTCTGTTAATATAATATATATATACATATTTACTGTATTCGATACATTTTTAATAGAAAACACCCATTTGTGTTTAGGTTTGCCCTATAAGAAAAATAAATAAATAATAATATATGATGATATATGTCAATAATTACATACATTGTGTCATGTTTTAAAGTGTTTACTAATGTATGGGTAGCTGGGTTTTTACTAACTAAAACTAAAACTCTTAAAAAGCTGAAACAAACTATTAGAACTATTTCATTTAGTTGCCAATGCAACATTTTAGATTTTTTGTTTAATTTAAGTTGAAACCTCACTAAAACTTAAACTTTCTAATATTAAAAGAAAAGAAAAAAACAACATAAAATGACAAAAGCAAAAAGCAAAAGCAATATAATATTTAACTAAAATGAAAACAAAAGCTGAAAACATCAAATTAAAGCTAATTTAAAATATTAATAAAACTATAATAGTATAAAAAATGACTAAAATAAATCTGACGTGTAGAGGTAGAAACACATGGCAAGTAAGAATTTAAACAACCTTATCTTTAAGCAAGAGCTCAGCTGCTACCAGCATTTCTCCTGCATTTCGTCCCTTCACGGTGATGGGGAACCAAAGGAGTTTAGGGGTTAATGTGGTGGCAGGATTCAGCTTCACTACTGGAAGACACGTGCATCTGCCCATCGGCTCATCCTTCCCCTGCAACACATTCACATGGATCAAGATCAAAGCATGAAGTGCTTTTTGAAGACTCTCTGAAGGCCAGAGTTGGGATTAACAAGAGTCATACCACTTGGTCATTATCATAGACTTCCAGAACCACACTGGGTGGGTTATTAGCGATGGTCCGAGGGTCTCCGTAGATTTCAATGTCATCAAAAATAAGAGTTTGGTCCCATGTGGGGTTGAGACTGGACTTAATGATCTCTGTTGTCTTGCTGACATGCAAGAATGACACATGCACATAGGGATCTGTGAAAAAACAAAAGATCATTCAGATAAAAATTTCAATAAAACATGTTTAAGATTAATGTGTTCATATCAGATGAAAAATACCTTACCAGAAAAGCTGTCTTTGTCCATAGGCAACAGATTCTTGGCTTGATAAACATAGACTCTGAGATGGTACATGAATGACTCTGTTGAGACACATGGTGATTTGGGTGAAACTTGAATGATGCATTAAACTGATCAAACGTGACTGACCGCAAATACATTTATAGTGTCACAAAATATTTTTATTTCAAATAAATGCTAAACTTCATATACATCAAAGAATCCTTAAAAATGTATTGCGATTTCCATAAAGATATCACCATATGACCATATTAAAAATAAACTGAAGACTGTAATAATGGCTGCTTAACTTGTGAACGGTAATGTACAGTAACCATTTAAAAGACTATTATAGTTTCCATGGAAATTCTGCCATGCAGCACAACTAGGTGTTTGGTGCTGAATTTGGTATAATAATAGCATTAATCAGCACCACTCAGGACTTCTATTTGCTCCCTGACTGTTGTTGTTGCTGTTTTGTTTTGTGCAGATTGTTAGGAAGAGGAGGGGTGTGTTAGTCGCAGAGATATAATCAGTGTAAGGAATTTAGAAGGAGTTCTTTAATTAGCAGGGTTGAATAAACATTACTCACTGTCAAATCTGCAAAACACAGTGGGTGTGTTGGCACCAAAGAGTTTAGTCGTGTCCTTTTTGCTGCCTTTTTCGTCATCATCTATTCCCTATAAACAAGTGAGGAAGAGGTGGCTTTGAAAAAAGTTCTAAATAAAATAAGTCACGCCATTTTTTATTATTCTAGACATTAAACTACAACCACAGGAAGGCATTCAAGACAGCAAATGGACTAACCAAAGCCCCTTCCAGGTTAAAGATGGCCGATGCGCCCACACGTTCAGCTGGTGCCATTTTCCTCCTCCAGCGCCTGCGGCGGAATGTGTCCGAGGAACGCTCTTTCCTGTGGAACTTCCACCCAATCAGAGACGAGTATTCCCAGCCTTCGCCAATGTCTTTCTTCTGTTGTGAAAACATTGAATATACATACTGCAGACAATATTTGACTAATGTATTTCACTGATGCTCAGTCAGAAGTGAAAGTCAGTTGCAGTACAAGTTAACATGGCACAAATAAGAACAATTAGAAACTAAACATCAGAAAATAACAGAAGTGAGGAGGTCTCACCTCTGTAGTTGGTGCGTCTGATATCTTCCTGCGTGGTCGGACCAGTCTTTTCCTGCGATGGATGTGGTACATTTTCTCAGCAGCAACCCAGGACCTGGGCTTATCATCAGGAGGAATGGTGACACCATATTCCCATCCTGACATTCAATACAAACAATAGAAAAACTGATAAACGCTGGCTTCCTGGATTACTCCAGTCTTCAGAGTCACAAGGTTTCTTATCATTATTATTGTTGAAAACAATTGCGCTGCTTAATATTGCGATGGAAACATTTAAGAAGAAACAACATTCATTTGAAATATAAATCTTCTGTAACTGGCTTTTAATCCTGGTAACCAGAATTCCTGACCTTTCTCGTCCACTGCCCTGTTGCTGTCAAAATTCCAGTCATCTTCCCAAATCCATCCTGGAGGACACTCAAATTCTTGAGGCTTCTGGGCCTTCTCTCCATTCTGCACAGAACAAATCCCATCATTCAATACCTGAAGTGGTCTTTCACTCAAAAATGACAATTCTATCACTGTTTACTCACCCTACCAATAACTTTCTTTATTCCATGGAGAAATGTGATATTTTGAATCATTTCAAGAGCATTTCAAGTACACAAAGACCATAAAAGTACCATGAAGGTATCATTTAAAAGTATTTGTAAACCATACAATACAATAGCTTGGTGTGATGAAAAAACTGAATTGTTATAGTTTTGTGGGGCATTAACTCGAGAACCGCTTTGAACTGAGTCAGTGAGTTGAAACTTACAACTTGAAAACCAAATCAGACACAATGTAAATAAATGAATCAGAAATGGATAAACTGATTAATTAAATGGAATCAATGATTCATTCACCACTGCTTATCTCGTGAACTTACCCAGATGTTCATATAAAGCTATTCATATAGTTGTACAGATACTTTTATGATACTTTTATTGGGCTTTTTAATTAAAAAGATTCTCATGATATGAAAGAATCATGAAGAATCTGAAAGAAAATTCACTGGAATTAATTGAAAAATTAGAATGAGTCAATAATTCACTATACTATAAAAAATCTGGGGTTATTTATTTTAACCCAAATGCTGGGTTGAGCCTTTTGGGTAATTTTTTGGGGATATTTTTTCAGTGTTTGGGTAGTTTTTGTATTACCCAGCCCCTGGGTCAAACAACAACCCAGTGTTTGGGTTGTGTTGCAGCTCCTGGGTCAAATGTGACAACCAAATGTTTGGGTAGTCTTTGTATTACTCAGATCCTGGGTCAGACTTAACCCAGCGGTTGAGTTATTTATCACGGGGATTTGCTTCTCTTCTGGAGAGAGCAGTTCTTAGCACCATCGAATTGACGCATTCATCTGTAAAATACAGGTTTGTTTAGATTTTATTTTATCTATAAAATCATTACTGTGCTGAATATCGTTCAATTGTATGCATAGCAACAGGCGCGTGGTATGAATCACCTTTTAACGAGTGTTGCGGTCTTTTCGAGAGATGGAAAAGCCTGATTATAAAGGTTATAATGGCAATCGCAGTATATTTCAGCTATGAGTGAAACGCAGGGGGGGCGGCCTCAGATGTGAGCAGTTCCCCGCCGAATTTGAGAACCAGTGCGACGCAGCGCCGGTGGAAACAGAACAACAAAGACTGATTAATAACATGCAAATTACTTATGTTTAACGTTTATTTTATTTTTTTATTGTTTGTTAAACGAGTTTAAATATGGGCAATATGTAAAGCCTATTAAAACGATATAAACAATGCTGGAAATGATAATTAAAGGAAAATAAAGGAAGTTATTTTAGAAAAGTTTAGATGATTTAAGTTAATCTGTAAATATTATTTAATGTATGAAGTAAAAAAAAATAAGCTAGTTATATAGTAAAAATGTAAACACTTTATCTGCGTTAAATCAACCCCTTATGCTGGGTTAAATAAACAACCTAATTTTCTGGGTAAAATTAACCCAAGATGGGTTCTGTCCTATATTTACCCAGCCCTTGGGTTAATAACAACACAAATTGGGTTGTTTTTAACCCATTATTTTTTTTAGAGTGTAATCAGATTTTTGTTGTGAACTTTGAATGAACTTTATATGAGGCCACAGGAAAAATACGGCTGCTTTAAATTTCCATACTATTTTCAGTATGAAATTCAAAATGTGACATTAAATGTTGTTGATTTTCTCACCACATCAGTAAAAGGTTCAGTGGCAGGTTTCCATTCACCACCAGGGAAGCGGGTTTCGTTTTGGTAGACCTCATCTGTGAATTCAGAATGTCCTGCATCAGCCTCTGTAAGCAGACTGAGTCAAGCACAGAACACACAGATGGGGTGTTAGCGACACATTTATATCAGCACACACAAAACAGTCAAACAAGCACTGAGCCAAGGCCATGACACAGCACAGGGCTGGGAGTGCGGTCAGTGCAAAAGGCCCGGAAGAGTAAAAAATGAGCTGACTATATAAACACAGTAGAGAGGGCCTGGCAGAGAGACTATGTTAAGGCTACAGTAGGGCCGACTACGGCTGTATGCCAACTACCACAGTGTGCTAGAAAGAGATAAATAGACTCTAACCCACTTTACTTTTACCACAATGTCACTAATCACACAGACTAGCATTCAAAAGTATGGTGTCAGTAAGTTTTTTTAAATAAACATCTATGTAAATAAATACTTTTATTTAGCAAGGATACATTAAATTGATCAAATGTGAGAGTAAATATGTTTATAATGTTACAAATTATTTCTATTTCAAATAAATGCTTTAATTATTTATTTATCAGTGAATAGTGCTTTTTTTGTTTAAGTATCATGGTTTAAAAAAATATATATATAAAAACAAATCTTTAAAAAGTATATTAAGCAGTACATTGTTTTTAACACTGATAAATGATGCTTCAGCAACAAATCAGCATATTGCATTTTTAAATACAGCATTGCCATCACATAATAATTACATTTTAAAACATATTAAAGTAGGAATTGTAATAATATTTCAAATTTTTACTGTATTTTTATTTTATTTTTGTAATTTTTTAATAGGCTTAATAGGCTTTTAATAGGCTTTTTTTTAAAAATAATACAGAAAAAGCACAGTACATTAGTATAAAAGTATAAAAATCTTAGTATTCATTATTCAGTTTTGATTTTAACATTCTTAAAAATCTTAAAATTCAATGTTTCTTTGTAGGTTTTTTTTTTTTTTTTTTTTTACCACATAAGCAAATTGTTTCTTTTTTTGTGCAAAAACGTAACAATCTTTAGTAAGGTTTATTCTTAATACAAGACAAAATATTAGGCCAATGGGATAAGAAAATATGTAAAAATATATTTTTGTATTAATTTACATAATTTTGCTTATCAAGTGAATTAATGGTGTATAAATAATTTAGGTATCATTTACTTGCAAAAGACAAAATACTGATTAATACGCTTTTGCATTGCAGTGTAGTATAAGCTGAGTGGGTGCTAAAAAGTAAAGTTCAATAACCATGCTAATCATAGCAAAATACTTATTCATATTGAAATATGCATTCATATATAGCTTACCAGCGCTCAGGGGCGATCAACCAGTCTCCTTCCCACTCCCAGCTCAGGGGCGGCAGGAAACGTTCCTGCTTCAGTTTTACTTTTCCTGTCACGTCCGAAAACTTATGTCGGCCAACCAGACCTGTGGTTCCCCACTTCCCAAAAACCTGAGCCTGATTCTCGTACTAACACAAGAGAACAGAATGGGTCATCTTAGTGTTACTAAGGGAAGTTCCACACAACAGACCACAACAAACATCAATATTATATAGGTTTCACTTCAGTGTTCACTTTTACTAACCATCTCTGCATACACACTGAATGTTCCCTCTGCAAAGCTGTTGAAATTCTTCTCATGTGCAGACAGACCCAACCACATGTTCACACGCAGCTGCACAGGGATCTTGAGGCCTTTGTTTTTGTCCATTGGGTACTGAAAACAACAAGTTTACATTTAATCTTTATTTTTTTTAAATGAATCTGGATTATTAGGAAATACTAAATGTGATTGGGAAATGTGAATTTGACACAAACTGGTATTGCATGCATGTCCGTTAACTGTTGAATCTTAATCAAAAATGAAATCCTTTTTTTTTTTTTTTTTTTTTTTTTTTTTTAAACATATGAGTATATTTTTTTCTTTCTCATATGTCAAATACATAGCCACAGGTTTATTCTTACAGCATGTCTACATATATATATATATATATATATATATATATATATATATATATATATATATATATATATATATATATATATATATATTAGAAAACTGATATGTATATTAGAAAACTGATAAATGTCAGAAGATTGGTGAGTCTTTGCTTTAATTAAAAATGATTATTATACTTTAATATTTACTTAATGATAAATAACAGTTAGTGTGACGTATTATTTACTTACTACACTGAATATTCGTGTTAAAAACTTTTAATTGTGAATGGAACTTGCAGAAAGAAAGACTGACCAATATACAGTACATCTTTATACATACATGAACATTTAAACCTGAAATCTTCATGTTAAGTAATAAAACAGCCATGGACATGAAATGTGTCAATTACCCTCGTGTTGTGGTACCAATCTAACTTTCAGTTTCAAAATGGTCCTCTTTACCTGCATAAAGATGCTCTGCATCCTGCCGCAGTACTTGCCGACAGCCTGCTCGCTGTGGGTGGAGTAGAGAACCTGATTGGCTGGGATTCGGGCGTAGGCCACACGTTTCTCTCCTCTCAGCATCCATATGATAACATCAGGCATACTGTTCTGAGGCTGTATTGTGAATGGAAACAAACCTGAATGTTCATAGGGCTTTTGATTATGTATATTTGACTTCTGGATATACAACATTCCCTTCTGCACACAAACTCTAACTCAGTACAAGATTAGTGTCGCATGAGGCAATGGCAAACCTCCTCTGTGATCTGCTGTAGTCGCTCCAGCCAGTCCTCTATATCAGGCATTGTGGCTCTAACATCAACGGCCTCCTCCCTCATGCGAATGGCCGCCTCTTTGACCCCGGCCAAGGTTTTGTCCCGCAGATTCTTGATCTGAATATCAAGCTCTGTCAGATTCGGCTTGCCCTCCAAATTTGGTAGCTGGTAACTAATAGCAACAAGATTCAAGTTACTCGCGTGTCTGACATGGTAAGCAAATAAAGTTAGTCACAAGGCATTGTTTGTTTTCTCATTTTTACATTTGACCTTTTTGTTGTTGTTTTAGTCACCGTTTTTGTTTCTTTGACAAAAATGTTATTTTAACTCAGTCAGTATTTTTTTTATGTCATTTTTCTTCATTTTAGTCCATTATACTTTCTCTGAAATGGCATATAGTTTTTTTTTTTGGGGGGGGGGGGGGGGGGGGGGGGGGGGCATGTGCAAATTTTTGTTATATTTTTATCAACAATATGGTTCAATTGTTTAATTAAATTTAAATCCAGATTATTTGATTATCATCACAATGCATTCATTATTATCATTAACAAAATAATAAAAACATCCTGAAAACAAACAAATTCTTCAGTAATTTTGTTGCTGAGTTCAACAATGCTCAGAGTGCAACTAACTCTAAGTAATAAAACAGAGGAAGATAAGAAAGTTTAGCTTCTGGGATTTACCTGGAAAGGTCATCGATGAGTTGGGTGATAAGTTTCAGCCAAATCTCAGCCAGGCGAGAGTCAGACACTTTAGCCAGGAGTGCCGTCTTCAGAGAGACAATGTTGGATTGCTAAAGAAAGAGATATACAAAATATGTGACTGCTCTGAATTCTTTATCTGATTGGCATTAAAATGCATTCAAATCGTACCAGTCGGTCAGAAATGTAGAGAATGATGTTCACCGCATCCATACGGTGATTTATGTCCTCCCAGAAAGATGTGAGGATAACAACAGGCTTAGAATCAGCCCAGGGCAAGTAATAATAGTGATTACCTATGGAGAAACACAAACAGTTAAGAACAAAACAATGCAAGTCTCAAGTGGCTCACATTTGTATCTGTTGAGAAACTCACCATCAAAAACAGCACAACTAAACTGAGTGGTGGAGGCCAGAGGTTTGCATGTGGAGTCCAGTTTATTTCCATAGTTTCCAATGCTGACCTCGAACTGAATGGGTTCTCCAGGCTCCTGAAGCATGGAGGCACTGTGGAACACGGCACATAAGGAATATTTCCTTCTCCGCTGGTACTTCTGCACAGTAAAAGTGCGTAAAACAAGAAGTTTTAGTTCTGTTGTGCAAAAATATGGATTGTGATCTCAGTACCGTAGTCTTTTGTAATCAATGTAAAAAATATATTTAGAAGAATGTTTACTCTACGAAGCAGTGGTGTGAAAAATGTTTGTCGTCACCTGTGCCACCAGAATGTCATCGTTTGAAATGTCTTCCACTTTCTTGTCAGTTTTGTCATCGAGTTGAGTGGAGAGCTCGATCAGAATCCTCCCCCGATACGCCACCCCTTCACCCTGAAACACACAGACCAAGTTTAACAGCTCTGACAACTGCCACGGATTGTGCAACCAACAACTGATGGTGTGAATTAAAAATGGCTGCATGTATTGTTTGTTCAGTTTTTTTATGCAAAGCAAACAGTTCATAAAAATAATATTGTCTTTAAAGTCAATGTGTTGCAGAAATGGTTTCCATCTCAGATTGTTGCTGGGGTTGGTCAGTATTTATAAAAAAATTATTGTAGCTCTCACCAATCCCCCAGCACAGGATTTTTTAATTTTTTTATTTTTTTTACAACACTCACCTTGCCATAATTCAGATCCTCGTATGGGTCAAGTAGACCAGTAAATTCTCTTGGACTTCCATAAAGGTTAACATAACAAGGCCCAAAAGCCGGAAGAAATCCAACCTCAGATTCTGTGGTGTCCACTGAAAAAAAAAAACAAATTATAATTTTTGGTTAGAGATACTTTGAGATGACCATTGAATCAACAAGACAACTGATACATAAGAAACATAAAAAATATTGATATTTCATTTTATTAGGAATGCTAATATACATCCAATTTTAACAAACAAAAGAGTGTAAATTGTACACCAACATAGCCACCAAATGTAATTGTAAAAATAATGACAGTTTTCAAACAGTTTCAATGTTGCTGTTTGAGCATAAAAAGGATCTGCAAAGTTACAAAGCTCAAAGTCCAACTCAAAAGGAGATATTTTATTTAAAAGAAACTACAACGAACAACTCGTTTGGACTACCACACATATTTTCCGGGATTTGTGATATAACACATATCGACGAATGGGACAAGACCTGGTTGAGCTGCACTAGAGAAGGCAACAAGTGTTATCACAATGTCGGAGAGACGCTAGCTTTCCCAAGGCAGACTTAGAGCTTAGAGTGGTTACAATCATCTGGGTTTAAATCGCGCTCAAATTGATTTGATTTTGATGCAATATTTACACTGAAGCTTACAGGTGGCTATGGTAAGTGGCGTGACATTTCCCGACCAGGCGTCGAGTGGTGCCAATCACAACACACACTGGCCCAACTAACCAATCACAGCGCATTTTGTGTTTCAGAAGGCGGGCCTTCATTTGATACAGGAACTATTTGAGCCATTTATGCCAGACTGGGGAGAGAGGTCTCGTAACAATGTAAAATATGTAAAAAATAATGTATATATATGTAATACAATTTAGAGATTTAACAAGATTCACAATACCATTAAAGGAAGGAGGCAGTCCATTTTCTGAGGGTGATTCTGGTAAAGAAACAGGATTTAGTACAGGTTTTAGACAGGATACATTCTGTTCGACAGTAAGCCTTTATCCGAAAGTTCTATTTTATATAATATTCTAATATTCACTGATATTCAGATCTAAAATCGAAATGACTTCAAACCTGCACCCAATAAGACACAAACAGATAACCCTACCCTCAATTTCGCCCCCAGATGATGCTATTTTCGTCAGATTAAGGAATGTGGTCCCAATAACATCATTCCTTGACAGCCGATCCCTGTGAAAAGCATGAGTCAAAAATTCAGCTTTTCCATTACAGGAATACATTAAAACAAAAAATGGTAATTTTAAATAGTAATAATATTTCATAATCTTACTGTTTCCCTGTATTTGTAATCAAATAAATGCAGCCTTGGTTTAGCATAAAATAATTATTTCAAAACATTAAAAATCTGAGCTGTAAAACGATCAGTCATATGAAGAACTTACCAGTCAAATACAGTAAGTTTGATGCGTTCACACATTGATGGGAACTAAAAGGAAAGATTGAAGAGTTATTCACCTAGTTTGTGTGGTAGACTTCAGCCACCGCTGTTTAATAAAGCATTCTAGGCATTTTCCATAGAAATTGTTACATTTGATTTAATAAATCTGATATGTATTCAATTTTATTAACCTATTAACCTAGTTTCCAGGTTAGCGCCCTTCCTACCTTAACCTGCAGGTGAATCAGCTGATTCCACTCTGGATTGGCATTCTTCTCTACGATCTTTGTACACACCTTAAAAGACCAAAATGAAGCAAGTCATCACAATTCTTTAACAATCAGGCATATTTTTAACAATAAGCATCAATAACATCTGTTTTGTTGTCACCTTTTTGCCAGCAAAACTGACTTCTAAAAAAGGATCCACCAAATTTTTCTTATCATCTGTTCCACCAAATATGTTCTTTACTGTCTGGGCAAATGCATCATCCACTGAAAATCAAGTGACAAAAGATGCATATTACTGATACTGACTATGGGAATAGAAATAGGAGTATATAGAATTGCAGCTGTGATGATTACTTTGTGGCATGTCTTCAGCACGGTAGATTTTTAGACTCAGCGTAGCGCATCGTAAAGCGACTCCAGCTGGCAGCAGCAAGTTACTTTCAATGTCATCCTGTTCCTCAGTGGCTTCTTGCTTTTCCACCTGACCAACAAGTTAATCATAGGTATCACACAATGTTATCACCCAGTCACAGCAAAAGATTTTAATTAATTAATAATTCTATGTTTTCTTTTCTTTTTTCTGAATAGATAATTTATAATATGTGACCCTGGACCATAAAACCACTCATAGGGTCAGTTCCATCTATTTGAAAATCTGGAATCTTAGGGTGCAAAATAAATAAATAAATCTAAATACTGAGGTAATCACCTTTAAATTTGTCCAAATGAAGTTCTTAGCAATGCATATTACTCATCAAAAATAGGTTTTGATATATTTACGGAAAATTACAATATATCTTCATGGAACATGATCTTCACATAATATTATAATGAATTTTGACCCATACAATGTTTTTTTTTTTTTTGGCTATTGCTAAAAATATACCCAAGTGACTTTTAAAATGATGTTAAAATGGCACTTGAATCTTTACTTATATTTACCAGGGTGGATGAACAAAGAACAGTTCATTTCCTAATTTCTTAACTTCCCAATTAATGCTCTAATTTCCCCCAAATATAAATTTTGAACAACATTTGAAACGTTTATTACAATTAATGCTGAAAATTGTATTAAAAATGTCCATATTTGCACAATCCATTTGGTTCCTCATTATAAACTGAATTCAAATTCGGGAACTGAAAACTAGAAACAAATTATTATATTTCTGGCCTTGGAAAGTATAGACAGGACAATGGGAAGGAGAAAGATGGGACCATGATCGGTAAAGGACCTCGAGACAGGACTCAAACATGGGTTGCTGAAGGCGCAGCAACATATCAAAACTCTCCCCATAAGGCTATGGCACAGAATGAACTGTTTTAACTTTTAAAGGGGTTGTCAGATGCTACATGCACTTTTACAAGTTGTTTGAACTGAAATGTGTGTTATCAGTGTGTGCACACAATCATCCTATAATGAGAAAAATCTACCCAGTGTTTTTTTTTTTATCTACTAAAATATTTTCCCCTTTCTCAAATAGATCTGCAGCTTCACCAACAGAAAGGTTTTTTTTTAACAAATCTTTGCAAATCGCCTTTCCAAATAATGAGCTACTTGGCAAGTTTCATGGTGAATGTGGCTAAAGTAAACAGTCTTGATAGTGGCTCGGAAAAGAGGGGCGGGGTCAGCAGAGCTCATTAACATTTAAAGGAAAATGCTACAAAACGGTTTTTGACCAAAAAAAAAGGTGTTTTTACACTGCCATTAAAACATTTTAACTAAACTTTGTAAAATAATTTTAATTAAGACCCTGAAGAATCATATCAACTTGTGGAAAATGTGCATCCGATGACCCCTTTTAACATTTAGAGTGATGTGTACTTGGGAGCTTACTGGTGGCTCATCTCCGGTGCCTACTATGAACATACTGACTTTCAGGTAACCTCTGGCTCCAGAGACTGAATCATCAAGGTCACTTAGCAGTAACCATTTCCTCATGATTGCATGGCCTGTCAGAGACACACCACAGATTACCTAATATGAATGTGTACTGGCGTGATAACTTTTTAAACTTTTAACATTACACAATTTTCATTATGTTGCACAATTTAACAGTTCAGAATCGAAATGCCAAACTCGTCACATACCAGGCTCATCATAGACATAGCCAACATCCAGCTGTTAAAACAAGGTTTGTAAGGAGTTTGTAAGGACATATTGTATGCTCAACATCAATATTATGATTCTAACCAAGTCATAAAAACATTGCATGGATTATATGAACGCATACCTTAAACTCCCCAATAAGACTGTCTGCTCTAAGGGAGTAGGCATTAAACACCTAGATTTAAGAGAGAAATATATCTATTAAAAACACAGACAGTAAAAAGTGGCAACCATGGTCTACATATAATGTGAACTAGAGATGAAAGTATAAACTCTCTCTCAAATATAAAACTATTTACTTAACAAGATTTGCAAAGGTAGGACATGTTCCTGTATCCTGGTTTGATCCAGGAACAACATTGTTATAAACCAATCAGTGTCTTCAGATTTTAATATTAGTCATAGGGTTGGGGGCTATGATTGATTGGTTGATAGAATGCTGATCAAGATAAACATTCTCTACTTTTGGAGATTGTGTTGTGCCAGGATCATCTAAAGACTCATCTTACCCGAATCATGATGCTCTCATCAAAAAGTTCAGAAGGCAACATGTTGACATTGTAGAAGAAAATCTGTGGAAACGTCATCTAAATTAAATTATATTCACAAGACAGGCCATGAAATGCTAATAGAAACAAAACTTTTGGTTCAAGTAGCCGCAACCAAACATGTACGTATGAGAAATTAAGAGATTGTAGACTCACTGAGGCAAGTGAAGAGAGAAAGAAATATCAGGAAAAAAGAAAAGAGGAAAAAGCCAGGAGGTTTTTAGCCAAAAAAGGTACAGTGCAGAGTGAAGCGGAAGCAGATACAGATGGGCACGTTAAAAACCAAAATACCTCATCAAAGAATGGATTGTTTCCTCTTCGGATCCTCGTTCTGTGTGTCTGTCCACACACACTTGCTTTGACGACTGGCTTTATGTTATTGCCGGGTAACTGCCGACCCTCAATTACTCGAATACGGATCTAAGTAAAAATAACAATGTCAGCAGATTAAAGCTCACCAACTTCTCAGATAGGATGTTCAGCAAGAGGAATACGTACCTGGAAATCTTGGGGTTTGTTGGCCAAAGTTCTTTGTCGCTTGCGAGTTGTACGGACCATCTTTTTTGGCTGTCCAGAAGGAGAAACTCCAGGTGCCCCTGGCTCAGCCACAAAACCTGCATCTTCATCACTATCAACACCTTTCTCCTCTTCACCAACTAGAAGCATAGCCAACAGATATATATACATGTATGAATGTATTAAGACACATAGATGTAAATGACTTATGTTAACTTCACAAAACAAAAAGCTTTGCCAAGGTGATGAATACTGTATAAGTCGGTGTTGATATGTAAATGTGGGCGGTTAGATGTTAATGTGTTAATAGAGAACTTTTTACTGCAATATTGCATTGATTTCTGAATGACCGAGTTTTACAGCATAGTTAAAATGGGAATCATTATTACTGTTAAGCCTAAAGAGACAATGTGGCAGGCTCTGGTAGAGTGTCCTTTGTGTTTGTGGGTGTTCCATGTTCTGTCCTCATTTGCATCAATCATTTCCATACAGTATGTAAACACAAATGCCTAAAATCTTCCTGCAGTTCTGTAGGGCAGTCTATCCCAACTGGTTAAAAAAAAGAACAACAGTTTATGTAGGAGAGTTATATGCAGGAAAGTGAAAATACCTGCAGTTTCTCCGGTTTGGCCATCTCCCATGTTTTGATCATTTGGGTTCGGGACAGTACTTGCAGGAGGCTCATAACCGATCGTTAAACTGATAGTTGCCTAAAGTAGGACATGCAGAGGAATGCAGTTTGAATAGTTATACTCAATTATTATATGTTTGTCCGCATCATTCTTGTTGTTGAAGTCCATACTGTACAAACATATTTACCCCAATTTCCTGTTTCTTCTCATTAATCAGAGGAATATTCTTGGAAGGAAGAGATCTGGTCTGACCTGCAGCCAGTTCTTTAAGAGAGATCTTTGCCGAACCAATAAATCTAGAAAGCAGAAGAAAACAATACTAAACAGAGACGCAAACTCCAATATTTACACAAATTGGACATACAGTTTAAGCGATTCTCTGCTTTTGTTTGTAATGTTGCATATAGAGTAGAGCATAAAATCAAGTATAAATTGATTTTAAGCAGTGAAACGACAGCAGAAAACATTTTCAGAATAGGTTTACATTTCGTTTTCATTTCTGCTTTTCTCACTCAGGACATGTCCAGTCAGAACTCTCTGACAAAGACCTGAAAGAGACAATTTATAGTTTTGCAATGGTTGATGAATCAGGGTGACTTATCTTGGGTGGGCTCAACCACCAGATTTCGAAATGGGGAAAATATGGATGTCAAGAATAAAACAGCATCCTTGTATTTACACAACCCTATTAAAATTATGTCACAACATTTAGAAATTATGTCTTAATCTAAAATTAAATAATGAAATATTACTATAAAAGTTGCTTTTTTGTCCACAAATGTACATACAATACCATTCAAAAGTTTAGGGTCTGTATGATTTTTTTTAATGCTCAGAAAGGCTGCATTGATATGATCAAAATACAGTCCAAATATTAATATTGATAAATAAATCTTCTATGATATCAAAGCTGAATTTTCAGCATTCATTACTCCTGATTTTTCAGAAATCCTTCTAACATGCTTATTTGGTGTTCAAGGAACATTTCTTATTATTTTGAAAAAAAGTTGTGCTCTTTTTGACCTGACACCTTGGAATGGTGATGTACTGCATACAGAGAGGTGGTTAGCATTTTCTGTAATATAGTGATGTATAATAAACTGTGCAGAAAACATTAAAGTATGTCTGTACATTCCATGATACGTCCCCTTTCAATCCTGGTTACTGTACAGCAGATCAAAAAAGTTGAAATAAAGAGGGAAAACAACTGGAAGCAATTACACTAGGCCAGAGACTTATGTGTCAGGCAGAGGGGAGAAAAAGAGTAACTTCAGAGGGGGGACGCCTGAGAACACAACTTATCTGTACTATGCCTTAATTTTATGTACAGCTTGTCTACAAATTCTGTGGAGACCCACATAACGTGAAGTGAGTAAGAGTGTAATATAAATAATTTACATCATGAATGATAAATTCACCATATGGACAGGACTCAGCATCATATGGAGATTAACATGCCTGTTGTGTAATACCTGGAAATTCAACAGTCATGATCTGTCATAATCACTAAATCATAATCAATAAATCATACTGTTTTGTGTTATAGTCCTGATCACCCAAAATCAAGGTTTTTTGAAGACTGGCTTATTGCATTATAAACATATTTGAGAGGGCTACTGACATTAGCTTGTCTGTTTTGGAACATAATTTTGGATTATTTAAACACTCCCTGTAAATACTCAGTAAACATCCAGTACCAGCACTTTTTTTCCCATGCCAAAAATATCTGCTGCCATTTCCTTTGTCAAATCCCTGTGGTCTTCTGAAACTGACTTAACATAGGCCTAAAGAACATATCCAAGAGATATATATATATATAAAGAAACCACGCACATGATTTACTTATGAGTCATAAACTATGATGAGGATAAAATCAGGATAAACTTCCTGAAATTCCTTCAAAGAATTTCCTTTACAAAATCACATTTAAATTCCCAAATTAAGCCAAAGCCAATTGTGAATTTAATTATTTAATGCTTGTAAACACTGAAATCAAGCAAGGTGTCACAAGTTTATATTTGTAATGTATTTTTTTATTTTTTACATTTGTTGCTATGTTACTCTCTAGCCCGTGGCAACAAAGAATACAAAACTTCAGCAAGTATGTGCTTACATATGAAAGCCTGCAAACTAAAAAAAAAAAAAAAAGCTGTGGAGAAGTCATCTGCGTGACTCATGGAAAGTTCACTATCATGGCAGACTTTGCACAGTAACACTTGCCACATGGAAGAAAAAACAACCTTCTGATCCAAACCAAATGCTCACTCGGTTCGGTTTGGCTGCATGTGAATCTAACAAGCCTTTTAAAGGACTCACCGATGGTGCTACTTTGGACTGCTCAGAGTTTCTCGCCACCATAACTCAGCAAGTTTAGACAAGGTGGTTGGGTGTGGCAGTGGCTTTTAAAGGCTTTTGTGTCTAACTCTGCACTCCACTAACTAATCTCACAAACCCACTGCTGCTCCTAAAAGTTCACAGAGCTTTAACAAAAGCACAAGGCTCCCTTAGGTTTATCATTTACACTGCAGTGATTTCAACTTCAGTGATATTTACACACAGTGTGAAATGATTGCAGGGAAACCTACCACACCCATTTGGCAAATCCAGAATACCACATAAACCACCTTCACCAGCAGAAATGTAAAGAAATATATTTTCTTTCACCATGCTCGCCATTTTATGGCTTGTTAGAATCCACAAATGCTCAAACAGTGGTGGATGCAAACATACTTGTCTTTTCCAATGGTTTCATAGTCTTTCACAACCACATCAATGAATGAAGAGGAATCCAGTGGGGTACCTTTCAAATCAAACTCAATAATCTGAAATGGCAAAATCAGGTCTAGGTTATCTTCACATCTTAGATGCATTAATTTCAATTACATCACTTTCAAAAAAGAAACCACTATGACTTGTACTGACCTCATTCCACACAGGATTTAATTCTTTGTCAATGGCTTTTGTTTTCTTTTTTTCACCTGTAAGTTGAAATATGTAAGCCGTCAAGACACTTGAACTATCTTATTACCAATCAAACTACATCAGCTTTGACTCTGAAAACATATTTAAAATATTTTTACATAGGCTATTTAAAAAGACTCAACTTTTTAGTTACATTTTAATTAAGTTTAATTAGGTTTTCAAACGCACAGTTTAACTCATTAAATGCGAATAATAATAATAATTATTATTATTATAATAATAATAATAACTCATTGAGGGGAAAACGTGAAGGCTTACCCTTAAAGATGATTCCTGCTATTGGATCCGGAATTCCAAGTGTCTTTTTGGGAATTCCTTTGGCGGATTCAACAACCACCTTCAACATGTTGCCAATTGTGAATTCTGCTACTGTTGCACAGAAGACATCGACCTAATAGATAAACTTCATCATCAAGAGCAGAAACATTGACCATCAGAGAAGGAAGTACTGCTGGAGAGATGAGAAGCGCTGAATGAGAGGAGGGACCATGTGTAGTCCAGTTACAGGAACCTCAAACAATCACTTTTTCCCTTTATATTTAAACTGTTAAACTGATATTTTATTTATATTATAATTTTATTTGGATTCTTAGAATATATATATATATAACCCCACAAACTGGGTTTAGCAGATCCGAGGGAAAAATAGTGGCGATACAAATGAATAAGAGCGAAATGAACGAACAGTGAACAGTCTGCATCTAAATTCACACACAACAAACAAAAGGCAATTATTTGAATAGAAATTTGAAAAATTTGAATAGTACTCAGTCTCCACCTTGTGGTGGAATATTAATTTACATCGATTAATTTAACATTTGTGAGACTGACATTTATTAAAAGCGATGTAAAACTGTAGAAAAACACATTTATTTTTGAATCCAGGGGAAATATTATTATATTTAAAACAGAAATATTGTAGTTATTTGATAGGCTTACTTTGTATATACTATTTGACAGACATGGGGACTTGTGACTTGGTGACTTGGACTCGAGTTGACTCGAGTCGCTATTTTTAGGACTTGAGACTTGACTCGGACTTGGAAGTTAAAGACTCGGGACTTGACTTGACTTGAGACACGATGACTTGAATGACTTGAGTGTTAATCACATCATGTTTTCAGTTTGAATATAAAATATATAAATTATTTTTTTAAATAGAGTTGATTACTCAGCTGGAGCGCAGGCTGAGAATAGCGTCGTGACTGGATCAGGACACAATCATCAGTCATGCCCTCTCTACCTTACACACACCACGCCCACTTAAATCAGATATCACATCACATCAACATGTCAGCCTGAGAGGTACCAGAGGGTCATCGCTTTTGTCTTCAATAGTTCGCGCCTAAAAACGCGTGGAAAACGCTAGTCGCGCCGCTTTCTACTTCTTTCCAAAGCGCTCGGACAGAAGTGCTCCTGGGGCGTCTGTCGTTGCTAAGCATCCATGACACGCTCTCTCTCAATGAAGACGCGGAAATTTCAGCAAAGGATAAATGGATTTGCAGCACTAAAAATCGCTCGCAGTAACTCTGCTACTAAATTCGTTTCAAAATGGCAATCCATATACAGCTATGAACAGCTGTTCCTTCATCTTAGCTGAGTTTTCAACGTTGATACGGGAAAGGATGAAGCTGATTGGTTAGTTATTGTCACATGACCTGCGGTGCGCTTGCGGCATTGTGAAAAGTTTAGATGTTTTTAACCCGATGCGGTGCGACGCGCGCGCGTTGCTATCATTATGAGCGCGCATACCGCGCGCCTACATTGGAAATAACGAACTTGCGCGCGCAAAAGACGTGATGTGAACGGCCCCTAATGATCCGCTAGCAGGCCGTCAAAAAAACGCATTCCAGGGGCGGCGCTAGGGCTGGGCTAAGGGGGCATAAGCCCCGAATATTTTGTTACCTTGTCTTTCTCATAGAGCAAAACAATTAATCAGAAAAACAAATGTAGCTGCCGCGATTACCCAATCATGAGAAGTGCATATATATATATATATATATATATATATATATATATATATATATATATATATATATATATATATATATATATATATACAGTACAGAATATAAATATGACATATTTTAAGTTGTTTCATACTTTTTTGTTATGTACAGTACAGACCAAAAGTTAGGACACACCTTCTCATTCAAAGAGTTTTCTTTATTTTCATGACTATTAAAATTGTAGATTCACACTGAAGGCATCAAGGGCTATTTGAGCAAGAAGGAGAGTGATGGGGTGCTGCTCCAGATGACCTGGCCTCCACAGTCACCGGACCTGAACCCAATCGAGATGGTTTAGGGGTGAGCTGGACCGCAGACAGAAGGCAAAAGGGCCAACACGTGCTAAGCATCTCTCGGGGGAACTCCTTCAAGACTGTTGGAAGACCATTTCAGGTGACTACCTCTTGAAGCTCATCAAGGGAATGCCAAGAGTGTGCAAAGCAGTCATCAAAGCAAAAAGTGGCTACTTTGAAGAACCAAGAATATTACATATTTTTGGTTGTTTCACACTTTTTTGTTATTTATATAATTCCACATGTGTCAATTCATAGTTTTGATGCCTTCAGTGTGAATCTACAATTTTCATAGTCAGAAAAAATAAAGAAAACTCTTTGAATGAGAAGGTGTGTCCAAACTTTTGGTCTGTGCTGTACATAACAAAAAAGTATGAAACAACTGAAAATACGTCATATTTATATTCTATTCTCTGAGAGAGAGAGAGAGAGAGAGAGAGAGAGTGTGTGTGTGTGTGTGTGTGTGTGTGAGAGAGAGAGAGAGAGAGAGAGAGAGGAGAAATGTAACAGTTTAATGTTGTATGTAAACTGTGTTTGAGAGAGAGAGAGAGAGAGAGAGAGAGAGGTGTTCAGAGAGGAGTCTGTTGGATGTTTAGCTGTTATTTGTTTTATGGAGTCAATGTTGAAAATGTAAAACATTTCAAACACTGTTGGCAGAAGTGAAAAATAAATAATTTTAGGAAGTTACAATTTTGTTTGATTCCATGATGTATTTTACTGAACATGAGTATTTACAATGCAAATCCAAATTATTTTAATTTACTGACAGTTACTTATATCTTGTCTTTTAACTTTATTAAGATCAGATTCTGCAGGTAAAATAACAATATTAAGGTGACTTGACTTGGACTTGACTTGACATAGCTTGTGACTTGACTTTACTTGACTTGCCCAAGAAAAAAATACTTGGGACTTACTTGAGACTTGAAGGTTAAGACTTGAGACTTACTTGAAACTTGAACATGTGTGACTTGGTCCCATCTCTGCTATTTGACATTGTTCATAGAATTACAGAAGACTTTGTATAACTTGTAGTTTCTTTAACTACCAGACGATGGTGGTAAATGACAACTTACATAAAAATTGAGTTGAAGCGCTGTTTTTCTGCCTCGTCTCAAGCTAAATATTCTACGTGTGTATTTTAAAGAATTATTTTTTATTTCACCTGGGGATATACAATTTTACAAATCTAAAGACGTAAATCTTTATTTAAATAACCTATCGTGCGGAACAGATTCTTAATAAAATTGGGCAGAATGAATGTCTGGCAATTTATTTGGTGTATTGTTAAGTGCTGAAAAAGCATGTGAATTGCTCTAGGGAAAGAATATGGAGGGCACGATTACATGTCTATTCAACCAGTTTAACCAAATGATAAAACGGGTCTCTTGCTCAAACCAAAAAGCCCACTGCATCCGCCGAGGGCAGGATCCAGACACTGAAAACCTTTTCACTCTCTCTCTCTCTCTCTCTCAATCGCTCTTACTTTCTCCTCCAGGGCATTATGTACACTTTTATCTCAGAGATAAACGGAAGAGTGCATCCTCTCCACATCTCTGTAACAAGTCTATAAAGACTGAGGGGAAAAGGTTCTTCACCCTGTGATGCATTTAATATGTCTTTAAAAAGCTTCAATTTGCCATACCACAATCTGATTAATGAAATAGTTAGCTCATGGCTTCAACTTTGTGATTTTATGATTTAATGCAAAGATGATCCAGAAGACAAATAGCTTTAAAAAAAATAAATAAAAAAAAATTAAAAAACAAACTCACACATACAATTTTGGCTGTATGATTATTTTTTTTAAGTAACACAAAAACACACTTGTCTTGTTAAACTAGGAAATATAATTTATTGCATAAAAATTATATTTAGTTACAGTAAGAAGTCTAAACATTTATGTACAGTATTACTTTACAGCATTACATGGAAAAAAAACGCATGACTTCTTCTGTACCTTCTTTGATATAAAATAACATCTGAAAAAAAAAAAAAGGTTAAATTCGGCCACACTTGAGTATCCATAAACAGCAACTACCATCCAGAGAGAAGCTTTACATGAGACATGTCAAAGGCGTTTTCATGTAACATTGACCGAAAGAGACTGGCAACATTTCAGAGCCATTTCAGAGTTCATCAGGGATTTTCAATGTTCTTTGCACCCTTCGTCATGAAGAGGGGTTAAAAATAACCCTCCAAAAAAAACAAAAAAAACAACACCTTCGTTGTGAGGGCACAGGTGACAAGCCAAAAGCTTCCTAAACAATTTATTAGGAACGTCACAGAGGTCATGGATCCCTGACCCGCAATTAAAGTCAATTTGTTTGCATTTATTACAGCTGAGAGGCCTAAGAGGTCCAGTTTTCCCCAGCTTAGTTACAGCAGTGATCAGAAGATGGAAAGCAGTAAAGAATCCCATTCCACGTACTTCATACACACGAGTAGAGTTGTTCCGATTCCGATACTAGTATCGGAAATATCTCCGATACCACAACAAATTCTGGCATCGGCATCGGCGAGTACATGAACCCATATACCGATCCGATACCATTTTCTTAAAAAAGACCTAGTTATGACCGCAAGCTTTGCCTAACCGCTGCACGGTTCTTCTTCGCTGCTCAAAATGCATTGAAAACACAGGAAGTTGTGCTGTGTTGCCACAAGCAACCCCTGTTTAGAGCAGCGAAGAAGAAATGAAAACGCGTTAGCAGCCCTTATCTATATATGACTGGATCACTCATCACATTCTAAACTGCCAAAAGACAGTGAAGCCGCTACTATATTATAGATCAGTGGTTAGCAGTATGTCTCTGTAGTACCGGTAGTTACAGACTCTCGAGTATATTCAGTACCGGCAACTGCGTTCAGTCGCTTCCGTGTAAGTCAAAACGCAGGGCTCCAGACAGTAGCCGAATATATACTAGTGTCTGTGAATATTAAACTGCAAAATACTATTTAAATATTACTCCCGCAAAATCTACATCTCTGTGGGTGACTGGCACAGATGCGCGAGAGCTCGCTGTTTTGTAGTCTCTGCTGTGTGTCATGAGGACACGAACGCATAAACCGTCACTTCATGAGAATTTACCGTTTCATTTGAGAATACTGTCATATCATAAACACAGACACTCAAAGATCTTCATGGCAGCCCATTAAAATAAATGTTTGGTTTACATGAGTAAATTGACAATATATAAAGCTACTGTTGTAGCCTACAGTAATAATAATACATCTCTATAATAATAATAATTATGCCTAGATGGTTGCTTGTTTTTTACTTGTTTTTTACTTGTTAGAGATTATCTGATTAATAGATCTTTTTTTATATTCCTAGACTTATTTGTTGCAGTTTTTTTATACAGTTATATTGTAAAACTTAAATACCTTTTTTAGTTTGCGGTGTTAGATTTTTGGCTGCATTTGAAGTTCTTTTTTGCATAAGAAAATAAATAATACTGTCAAATTCATGTTAGATAATAAAAATACTGTAATAAATACAGTAGTTCACCATGTATTTGTTCATGTTTTATTGAGGGATCTGTCTGAAGCACACCATAAAAAAATTCTAGCAATTTACACAGGGCTAGTAGTATATACAGCTGTATATACAGATATACACCCAGGTATCGGATCAGTACTCGGTATCGGCCGATACCCTGAGCCCAGGTATCGGAATCGGTATCGGGAAGAGAAAAAGGGTATCGGAACATCTCTACACACGAGACATCAAGACGTCCACAGATTCACTTTTCGTTGTGCACTTGCATAGTACTTATAACGGGAAAGGAGGAACAACAGATATGATGAAGCCTGTTCATTCATATACACTGTAGCACTGACTCATAGGTTGGAACAAACAAGCTCTCTCACGCTGTTTTCTTTTTTTTTTTCTCACACACACACCTCAGTTATTTAATTCACACCTTTACAGACATGGACAGATACTGCACTTTCTTTTAGTTTTGTTTGTTGCCAGACATTTGAACACTTGTGAAGAAAATGTAAAAAAAAAAAAGAAGAAATGGACCAACATCCACTTCAACTGATTATATGACTTCTGATAATAAGCAGTCCATGGCTTTCAGGCTTACTAAAGGGAAACCCATTAAAACCTGAAAGTCAAAACAGACAATAAAGAGCAAGTGGGTCATACTGCAATCAACAGAGCACTTACGCCACCTCTCAAGGCTACTATTTATAATTTAAACAGCACGACTGGCTGGCATCAAACCCCGAAAAGGGCTTTCTGCCATCCGCACAATTTTCATCTTATTTAACCAGTGCAGTATATTTGCAGTACGCTTTCCCAAGAAGGATCAAAGCACATTTAACCTCAGCAGAACATTTCAATTTCATCCCATCTCAGTTTCAATGACCAAAAAAAGTCAGTAGATCACAAAACCTTTGAATGCACATATTAACTGCAATCCTGCCCAAGAGACAGACGAATGCAACGACGCAGCAGATGCATAACAGCAGAAACAAACAGAAAAGTGAAAAACAGTGATCCACAAATAGGGATAATAACTTAAAAAAAGTCTGTTCCCTATAGGAAACTAATATGTGTTTACCAGAAAGCTGTCCTGTGTTACAAATGATCAATAGAATATAAAAAAGAGAGAGGCTAATGAAGGTATGAAAACCAGAGAAAAAAAAGATGAAAATCCAGCAAAAAGATTGGTCCTCTGCTAACGAGGACGTATGCCATTGCAAAAGACACACAGAAAACAATGCTTCAAACTAAAGCCGAAGTGAAGCAACTCTCTGAAGCATGTGGTTTGTTTCAAGTGAAATCATCATGAAAGCTCATTTTAGGGCAGATGATCTGAGTTCCTTGTTGGTATCCCGGGTTTCCATCTATACTCTTGTTTATTTCTCTGCGAGCGTGTTTCCTGAGGAGCTTGGCGCACTGCTGTTTTACCGGATGCAGAATCTCAGTGTCTTTTAGCATCTAGCGGTCGCTAGGAAACAAAGCCAGCAGCTTGATGTGCGATGGCATTTGATCGTGTACTTTAACACTTGGTATGTGTAGCAGAGAATCAGTGTGTATCAATATGATGCAACTATCATTTAATCATGAGCCGATCAGGACCGTGCCAGAAAATGCACTGACTTGCTTTTGGAACAACATCTCTTTTTTTTTGTGCATCGTCATGTTTGCTACATTTCGATATGTATTATTCGGAGATCACCCAGAGCGCTTGACCCCGTTGTGATCCTTGGAATATTCTGCATGAGCACAAAGGAACTGAGGTAACGATGCACTGGAACGCAGTTTCCATCCGCTTGCATGAATTCTAGGTTTTTAGTGGCAAATATGTCCCCTCGTCACACTTCTGATTCGCCGATCAGCAATCTCCGTCCGTCGTCATGACAACCAAGACCTCACTCTTGCCCATTTCTTCAAGAGCCGTCGCCAGAGAGACCAGGTCTGCGTCACCCTGGTGACAAGCTTCCCACAGGTCTAGCAGCACACCTGTGGGGCTGGGTTTGGTTGCAAAATAGTTCAGATACCTGAGGGAGAGACGTGGAAAGAGATGAAATTATTCTGTCGTGTAGAAACATATATGCTGATTATTTTGGTGCAGGTAAAAGACCTGTCAAAGTCCAGCCTGCGAGCCAGCATTCTCCAGTCGCAGCCGCGGGCGCTGGGGGCATCCAGACTGGCACATATCTTCTGGCGTATGGAGACGGGCAGGCGGAAAGCATACGGGCCCACCTGAGACGAGGGTAGACATGAACCGCCTGCTGGCAGAGGTGAGTGGGGGGGCAGGGTCTGAAGAGGATGAGCAGAAACAAATCAGTAGTTATTAAATCATGCACTAGTGACTTGACAATAAATAATAGATCTTCTCTGTACCTCTTGAATATCCGTGTTAAGCTGGAATATCTGTCCTTCTCCCTCCACCTGTCTGACACAGATCTTGCAGGTGAGCTGGGAAACCACCAGGCTTCCTCTCTCCAGACTGAAGGTGCAGTGCAACGGACGCTGACTCCCACTCCAAATGTGGTAGAACGGGATTTCCTGGGAAACAGGGACAGAATTCATCAATTCCATCTGTGGATGCTGAAATTGGTAACATTTGATAATTTAAGAAAAATGTACAGATAGACTTTTATACATTTATATATTTGAAAAAAAAATATTATTTACTGATACAAACATTCAAAACCATTCAAAAGTCTGGGATCAGTAAGATAAAAAAAAATGAATGGATTGCTGATGAAAAATACTGAAAAAGTGATGGACTCAAATGGATGAATTCTATTCATCAAAGAATCTTGAAAAAAGTTAATTTTCCCTACAATTTGGAAATAATATATTATATATATATATATATATATATATATATATATATATATTAATCAGCATGACATTTTCAACAATGACATTAAGAAATGTTACCTAAGCACCAAATCGGCATATTAGAATGATTTCTGAAGGATCATGTGACGCTCAAGACTAGAGTAATGACTGCTGAAAATTCAGTTTCAGTTTCTAAAATTACATTTTTAAATATATTAAAATAGAAAACAGTTGTTTTAAACTGAAATAATATTTCACAATAAAATATTTTTACTGTATTTGATCAAATAAACGCAGCCTTGGTGACCATGAAAGACTAATTATTATTATTTTTAAAATCACAGACCCCAAACATTTGCCCAGGCTTTAACCCAACAGATGTGTAAGATTTATTTTAAGGTATTTATCCCTTTTTTTTTTTAGGAAAGTTGTTTCAGAGTTGGAGAAATTTACTTTTGCATTTATCCCAAAAGGTTTAAACATAAAAATAAATTCTACCCGTATAACCAATAACAACATGAAATCTCTCACCTGATACTTAGCCAGGAGTTTACTTCTCCAATGAGAATGAGGAATGTCATGGATTGATAGCCGCAGGTTGTGGTAACTGTCCTTAAAGAGGAGAGGTTTGGGATCCTCCAGTAAAACCCCACCCAGACTTCGCTCGACCTCTAATACCTCCTACGGGAAGAGAATAACAAGATTTTAGCCTGTTTCCAAACTAAATGTATTGGCAAAGTAAAGCCGCTAAGAGAGGCAGGCAGACTGACCTTAAGGGCATGTGGGGTGTCCTGTATGCAGTAGACCCTCAGACTGTAGTCCAAAGAGAGGCACGGAGCCCGGGGAGCAAAGAGGGCCAACTGCAGCCTCTTACAGGCTGGCCGAGGGGGAGCCGACTGTCCCACCAGACCATACGTCCCCAGCTGCTCCATCAGAACATGACAACTTTGCTCCTCCACCTGTAGGTAGCATGGCGTTGACAGACTCTCCTCTCCCACTGTTAGCACCTCCTAGTGGACGGGAGGAAAGTAGTGTGTCACTAGATGTCTCATTTATTCCCCATCATTGTTTATGAAATGAACTCTCTCATTTTGGAGAACTCATCCTCACCTCCCAGGCGCCTTGATGGTTCTGTGTTTTGAGGGTGAGGGTCCAGTCTGGGGGCTCTAGCTGGGCGCAGTGAGGGAGGGTTAGGACCACAGGTCTGCTCAGCAACATGCCAGAGGGTCCGCAGCTCACCACCGGACTTAATACGGTCTGACTTCCATCTGACGGCAAGCTGACACAAAACACAGAGCAAGAGAGGTTAGCAGCCCTAATTCACAATGACATTCATGCCGCTTGACAAATTCAATAAAAAAATTAAAGAGCACATCATCAAATACACAGTGTCCCAAAGTTTCTACTCTCTCGTTTAAAGTAATCTAAGATTGAAATTTTTGAAAGAGAAAATAGCTTTTTTTCTTAATATTTTTCTGTCCTTCTACCACAGCGGGATAAAGAAATGTTGCAAGCCATATTCAGACTTGTGTCGACCACATGCGCACCAAAGCTCAGTGTGTGAAAAGATTAGGATGTGTTAACCCAGAGCCTATGGCTCTGACATTAATTATTAGTGTTATGAGAAAACGTATGGCACCTACAAATAGTGAGAAACACAAAGCTTGCAGTCTGTAAGCTCTGAAGGCACAGTGATATTTATATATTTCATTTTTGACAACAAAAACAAACACCGTAAAAAAAAAAAGAGAGAGAGAGGGCCTCAGCAAAAAAGTCAGACAACCATTCAGTGTTTTCAAGACATTTTTGTTTGTTTGTGTTTTTCCACTGTGTCACAGTTTTGAAATGTTATTTTCTCCCTAGCGCTGCCACTGGGGTCACAGCGTTTGTGCAGTCAATATTGTTCTGCAAAGGCTGTTGAGATGTCTTGAACTGGACTGTTTGCTAGTGCACAAAATGACAGATAAATGCAAGCGGTATAAGTGGGGAAATGACAGTGTGATGGGGGCAGGGCACTGAGAAACTGTTTTAAGTGGTTGACTTACGTTGTTTTCTCCCATTTGTTAATAATGAGATACATCTCATAGAACTTGCCCTGAGGAATCGTCCCTGGTGGAACCAGCAGGCTCACCCCTGGCAGGGGAAAAGGAGGACAGAGGGAGGATAAAAAAGAAAAGAAAAAAAAAGCTTAATTTATTAGTTTAAGAGAGTACATCATTACAGTATTTTGCACAGTAATGTGAGCCTAAAGGAGGAGGGAATATTACTGTATTTAAGAGTTTTCTGTTTCAGGTATGATTCTGTATGTCTATATGTCCATCAATTTACACTGTAATGACGCTTGCAAACTCGTGCCCTGCCGGAAAACAGACATTTTTTCATGCTGAGGGATAAGCAGATGTACTGTATGTGTGTGGCGCGTAACATCGGAACATTCTCTTGTCGTTCACTGTTGCTATCAGGAACTATTTTTTTTAGCAGAAAGGACAACTTATCCATAAACATATCAATACATAATTTTTATTTTATTTTAATATCTTCTACTGTGAATAAGTCATGCCTGAAAATATTAAAACCAAATTTTTGGTTTTAATATTTTATTATGAATAAGTCAAGGCTTTATTGTGAATAAGCTCGTACCTTATTGCTTACCTTTTAAATATTCTATTTATTTAAGAAATAACTAAAACATGAACAAAATTGATATTAAATATTTAGTTTTTATTATTTAATTTGATTTTATTTAATGACATAATATAAATAATATTATTATCAAATAATATATATATATATATATATATATATATATATATATATATATATATATATATATATATATATAAGAGGTTTTTTTTCGTTATATTAAACATACATTAAATGTAGTTAAGAAATATCTCATACAAAATATTTACAAAATTGTTAAGAAAAACATTATAAAATATTTTATTACTATTATAATTTTATTTTTACAAAATTGTGCATCAAACTAGAAAAAAAAAAATATCCAACTTAAGTGGACTTGACTAACATAAGCGGACATTATCAAAATAACACTAGAAAAGTGTCAGATCCGGCTTCTTTAAGGCCTATTACCTGTATTAGGGATGGTGAGACGGCCCCCAAGGGAGCCTAGTGTGGCGCTGGCACTGTGACTGGGCTCCCTGGGCAGCGTATGCCCATGATGGTCTTTAGGTCCAGAGCCCACAGTCTTCAGGCTCATGATCTCCCCATCAGTGGAGCCCGGGCCAGTTGGCAGCTCGAGGGAGGCCATGGTGGAGGAGTTGTACACCTTTATCTTCAGGCTAGGAAGTGGATCCAACAGGGGAGATGTGGTCATGGGGATCTTATGCTGAGAGTCCAGGGTGGCCTGCTGCAGTGAGAAAAGCGGCCCGCGGAAGGATCCGGCACTGGCTGTGAGGTCGGGAGGAGCTGTCGGATGCAGGAGGTGTGGATTATCTAACAAAGTAGAGAAGCGAAAAGAGAGAAAGAAATGTTTCCGGCTAGCTGCAAAGTTAAGAGAGGATTTGCCTAAGAAATGAGAGTATTAAAGAGGAGAGGATTTAAAAAGGGAGCCATATAAACAAGTTATAGCAGATTAAATAGTTTCGAGAGAGCAGGTGACAGCAGGAGAAAGGATTAAAACTTAACATACATCGAGTTTATATAAGGAGTGTAGGTGTGAGAGAAGGAGTGAGAATGAAAAAGAAAAAGAAATTGAGGAAACACGGATGTCTCACCCTGTCGTGGAGGTTTGTAGTTGCCAGGGTGAAAGGCAGCAGTAAGGGCCGAGGACGAATCTGTGATTTCACCGTGAAGATGGCGACAGCTCCGACGATAGACCAGGATGCCCACACACAGCACGAGGATCACACACAGCAGTAAAGCTCCCACCAGCCCGGCGTACACCGCTACACCAGCGCCGGAGCCCAGGGCTGAGACACATACAGATACACACTTATTCACACATGCAAACATATCACAGATATAAATCAATACATTATGCAACACAAAAGTGTGATCAAAAGAAAATAAGTTGGAAGGAGAAGGTTGATACTCAGACATTTAACATAGCAGCTTGTTCTAACCAAGAATCGTCCACTGCAAAATGGCAGTTTGATTGACACATAAAGTGACCATTCACAGTTCATTTAGTTTTTATGTGTCATTTATGGAGGTTTATATGTTTTCCTTCAGCTGCTTCATTTCTATGTGGCACTGGACAATCAAATTGTAACTGGTGAATGTAGACAGCGATTGCTATTAATACAACCTTTATTAATAATAACCATTATTTAAATAGTAATAATAAATTCACAATAATAACAAGAAATAATTGTATTGCTGCAAAGCTACAAAAAGTGTCATTTAAAAATTAACTGTTTATTTAAATAAGTAAAAGTATCTGATGCATGTGAATAATTTAAAAATGGTCTGTTTATTTAATTCATAGGTAAGTAACCAATAATCAGAAAGAAAGAAAGAAAGAAAGAAAGAAAGATGTAAAAAGTTTCTCATACTTTTCATAAGTTTCGTAGCAGCAGCCTATCAGAATGTAACTAGTGATTGCAAACATTGGTTGATATTTTTGTGGTTATTAAACAGATTTAAGGTGCTCTGAGGATAATAATAAGGGTCTAAAATCCAAAACATGTAGCCTATGAACAGTTGGGGGTGCTGTGGATCTAACAGTGCATTGTGGGACTCTCTTTGTGACTCTTGATCCCTAGATCTTTTTTATTCAGTCATCACTGAATTAAGTCCTATATTTACATACCATAGTATGCTATATAAAGGCTTTAGGAGACGAGGGGAGATAGGGGTGATCACATAGGTGCTGCACCCAAGAGACACAGAGGCGAAAAAAAAAATGAGGAAGAGAGCAGATGCGTGTGAAGTGTGCGAGTAGGAAAAAGGGCTCACGTGGCAGGACAGAAGTGAATCTGACAGCCGTCTTAACTTATTATAGCAATAGGTACCAAGCTGAATTAGGTGCGTTACTTTTTGGTCTCTCAAGTGCTGAATGTCACATTGATCTCAGAATATTAGCATCACTTGAACTGTGAGCTACACTATTGATCGCTCTGGGCCAGTAAGATGCACAGCCATTAACTTAAATGTCTTCTGAACCCATATCGCATACTGTATGTATTATACATCATCTTCCAGGAATTCTTATGCACATTTTCCTGTGTGTTATGTGAGTGTGTGTTAATAAATTGCATATGCTATTTAGAATTAATTAATGTAAAATCACAAGTACATTTGTAAGCTTTTAGTAATTACACAGAGTCTGAGATAAAAGTCTGAAATTTATTAAAATGTCCAACAGTTAAGGAATAGTTTACCCCAAAATGAAAACGTTGTTATCATTTAGTCACCCTCATGTCATTCCAACCCTGTATAAGTTTATTTTTCACGTTGAACACAAAATAAAATAATTTGAAGAATTTTTAAGAAAAAAAGTTGTTGGTTCCAATTGATTTCCATTATAGGGAAAGAAGTACTATTGAAGACAATGGGGACCATCAACTCTTTGATTGCCATCATTCTTCAACATATCTCCTTTTATGTTCAACATAATTAAGAAACTCATTCAGGTTTGGAATGACATGAGGTTATGTAATGAGTAAATGATGACAGAATTGTCATTTTTTGGGTGAACTATCCCTTTAACTATATTTGCCAAAACGTCTTACGACTAAAAGTAGTATCTAAATAGTAAAAAAAATAAAAAAATAAAAAATAAAAAATTATATATATAATACATAATATATGTATACACACACAGACACAGACAGACACACACACACACACACACACACACATACATAGAAGCCAAGTCAATTAAATCAACCAATATTTGATTATTTTTAGATTCTTAGCCAATAAATAATAAATAAATAGTTGTCCCATGTCAGTTCAAAATATGGTGACATCCTACGTAATTAATAATATAATATAATATAATATAATATAATATAATATAATATAATATAATATAATATAATATAATATAATATATTATAATATAATATAATATAATATAATATAATATAATATAATATAATATAATATAATATAATATAATATAATTACTTTAACTGATTAATTAAAATTAGAAATGGTAATTATAAATAAATAAATAGACATATAAAAAAACAAGCTGTACAAGTCTTCACAAGCTGTACAAGTCTTGTGACTGTATACATTTTAAAAATGGACTGTGAGGTGCTATCATCTATTTCATATTCTCAGTTCATATGAAGTTTTGACTTCATTTCATGAGGTTCAGCTTTATCATGCAGGACAGTGTGCTGCATATCCAGAGATGAACAGGACAGAAGTGACAGAGTGAAACAGTACACACACACACACACACACACACACACACACACACCCACACACGTACTTCATGATCATACTTATATAGCATCTATATAGATTCATATTTCCAGTCACTTTTCCTTGGGTTTCCCAGACACAATCACATGAGTAGCCAGACGGACAGAGAGAGAGGGTTAAAAGTGGATGTCAAATAAAAACACTGTTATTAAAAGGAAAACTTACGATGGGTTGCTTGTTCAATAGAAACCTTTTTATCTGTCAGAAAAAAGGCAAAAACAAAGACAAAACAAGAAATAATGAACATGAGGATGGATGAGCAAAGTTATGAGCGTAGATCAGAGATGACTGCAAATGAAAGTGGAACAAATAATCCATAAATGCAAATACAAGACTCAGCAAATGATACATCAAAGCATAAACTCAGAAATCACAGTAAGTTTATGGTAGGCAGAGCAAAAGTAAATATGTTAGCGTTCTCAAGGGACGGTAGGCACTAGAGGAATCATTTGTGAGGAGATATATATATATATATATATATATATATATATATATAAATGTATGTATGTGTGTGTGTTTGTGTGTGTGTGTGTGTGTCAATGCTGCATTATTGATGCTTGAATCTGGGTTGTGCTCCAACTTTAAGCCCAGACAGACCGCACTTAAACTTCCAGTCTGCACTGTGTTCTGGCTGAATAGCGTGTGCATATGTGAGTGTGAGTGTGTGTGTGTGTGAGCATGCTATTGATGTTCTCCTGAGATAATTCAATGCTGTCAGTTGTGCTCTTCCAAAATCAGCTCTGGGTTGAGCATCCAGTGTCAAGATGAATCTAACTCACCATCACATGGCTGATGTGTTTCTTCACTTGCTAGTATTAAAGTACATTTTGTCTGGCTGCCCATACTTCACCGTTTACCCTCTTGCCCATCTGTGCTCACAGCCATGTGCTAACTCATTTTCTGAGGGTGTGAGGACCAGTGACAGTTTGTTTTTTTTTGTTTTTTTTTTGTTTTTTTACTAAATGAAAATTAGAAACACTGCCCTGGCAACTAGAAATATTTGTTAGATATATTTTACAGTTACATGTATTTTATTTCAAGTAACATGTTTAATGGTATTAATTTTAGCTTTAAG
The DNA here is from genome assembly GCF_023724105.1 of Carassius gibelio. Classification (NCBI taxonomy): domain Eukaryota; kingdom Metazoa; phylum Chordata; class Actinopteri; order Cypriniformes; family Cyprinidae; genus Carassius; species Carassius gibelio. The sequence goes on along the minus strand of NC_068408.1, from coordinate 12,739,337 downwards.
TACATTTGTTCTCCATTTGAATGTATTTTAAAATATCAATTATTTTTGTGATAGCTAAGATTTCTGTGATAGCAAAAATTTTAACTTTAAGCTAATTTGTTCTCCATTTTAATGTATTTTAAAATATCAGTTATTTCTGTGATGGCAAAGCTGAATTTTCATCAGCCATGATTTTTTTTTTCAGGATTCTCTGATGAATAGAAAGTTCAAAAGATCAAAAACAGCATTTATTTGAAATATAAATATTTAGTAACATTACTTTAAAATAATTTGAAGTTTTAGTAATTTTGTTGTGTGCTTATATATCTATATTAGTGCTGTCAAACAAAATTAAATCCAAAATAAAAGTTTTTGTTTACATAATATATGTATGTGTACTGTTTAATTATATATATTTAAATGAATAATTTATATACTTATATTTTATATTATAGATTATATATAAATATATTTAACATAGACATAACATATTTTTCAAGAATATATTCATGCAACGTTTATACATATATATATACACACATACACACACACACACACACATTAATCGTTTGACAGCACCTATATATATATATATATATATATATATATAGGTCATGTGACTTACAGCGAGCACACAGTCCTTCTGTGCAGTTCTTGCTCTCCATCATGCTGCCGCTGCAGTGACGTCCTCCGTTACGGGGTGGGGGTGCCTGACATTCCCGGCTTCTCCAGTGTGTGCACTCTGTCCCACACGCTGACCACTTGGCCCACTCAGTCCAGCCTCCGTCCACTAGGAAAATACATAATGAGCATTTACACAGCGAATCATGAATCTGTTAGTGGATCTGATATGAATATAGTGTGTCTGTAAGATTGTGACAGGTGTCAGTCTTCACCTGGACAGAGGGTGGTGCAGGTGACTCTCTGGAATGGTGGGCCGTCACAGAAGGCTCCTCCATTGAGCGGTGCTGGATTGGTGCAACTGCGTGTTCGTCGCTGCCAACCCCGCCCACATTGAGCATTGCACTCTGACCACTCTGTCCAGGATGACCAGCCCCCACTCACTAAGAAGAGCCAGATAAACATATACATGAGCCAATATACACTGATATGCAGTTTGCTCTGAGGAGAATGAAGCCTGTTAGATACACTCACTGGACTATTCAAAGAAAAACAAGCAGCAATGCAAAATGAACTACTTTGAGCAGTACAACAGGACACAATGTACAAAAGAACTGCATATTATGTCAAACATAAGAGATAATGTACAGTGAGTCAGCATGTCATAATATTACAGGACAACCAGGACCCTGATTTAAAGCAGAGAGTGCCTTGAAACTTCCTCAAGGTTTTTTTTTTTTTTTTTAATAGATTAATGCACTCATTACACAGATACTTACCAAATTATTTAATAAATTAACATAAAATATTGATTTTGTGCAGAAATATTATGTAACCTACCATTCTAAAGTTTGGGGTTGGTAAGAATTTTCAGAATAGATATAGAGTAAAAACAGTTATTATAAATATAGAATTATATAATATTATAACAATACAAACCAGGTCAGGATGGAATTGAAAGGCCTCAGCATCTCTGGCCCTAGCAGAAGGAAACTTAATGCTCAAAGATATCATAGAAGCACCATCCATGGGAAGGCAAGGCCTAGGAATGACCCACTTCCAAAGGTGTGGGAGAGAAGAGACATGGTCCAGGCAGAAATAAGGGACCTAGAAGAGGGAAGGAAGGCAAAGTGGAGCTAGGAATCCAGGGAGCCTGGACAAGGTGGTATCTCCCCAAGAGGAAGGTGACATGGGCTGACCTTTGGAGGCTCGACTCGAGCCATACCGGATCTCATTCTTGCTTAGGGCCGTCTTTGACACCATTCCAACCCCTGTGAACCTACACAAATCGAGGATGAGGGATGACCCAACATGTAAGCTCTGCGGGCAAAAGGCAACGATGGCACACATCTTGACAGGAAGTAAGACCGTGCTTGCCCAGGGCAGATACAGATGGCGCACTGACAAAGTACTGACTGTGCTAGCTGACATCCTAGAGCAGGAGAGAACCAGGAAATGTCAACATAAGAGAAAGACGCCACCTGGTATAACATTCGTCGAGGAGGGGACAAAGCCACAAGGTTCTCCTGCAGTCTGCCCAAGCATGGGAGCTTAGGGTAGACCTGAAGAGAAGGCTTCAGTTCCCAGATGTCGTCCACACAACCTTAAGACCTGATACGGTCCTTTCCTCCACAGAAGGAAAGAAGATCATCCTAGTGGAGCTTACAGTGCAGTGGGAAGAGGGGTGGGAGGAGGCATTTGAAAGGAAGTCAGAACACTATAAAGATCTAGTGCAGGAGTGCAAGGGACAAAGGTTAGCAGACATGGTTGTACCCAGTCGAGGTTGGATGTACAGTAGGGGGGCTTCCCCACCCAATCAGCCTGGAAGCTGATGACAGACACTGGAGTAAAGGGGATTGAGAGAAAGAAGGCAGTGCGTAGACTGGGGGAGGCAACAAAGAGAGACTCTTGTTGGATTTGGAGCAGAAGGAAGGAGTTGAATGGCTGGCTACAACTGCTGACCCACCAACAGTAGAGTGTTACGGTTAAGGGTCGAAACACTTCAGGATCCTTGGTAACCATCTGATGACACAACCTCCTGGAACAAAGGCTCCAGTCATTGCAAAATTACTGAAGGAAAAGCATCCGAGGATGTATGTTATCATTGAAAAATAAATATTTTATAACATTATAAACCTTTTATGCATCCTTAATGTACAAAAATGGATTCTAACAATAAAATTAACTGACCCCAAACTTTTGAATGGCAGTGAAAATATTTGAACTATTTAAATTACACTAGAATAAAAAGAGTGCAAAGTAAGACAAAAAAACATGAAACTTTGGTCAAATTTTAAATGATCATTATAGACTGCAAAATGGTGAAAATGAGTATTTCAGAAAGCCGTATGATAAATATTCATAAACACTAGGAGTGATTCTAGTTTTCTTTTGTCTAGAGAAATTCCCCTTGATAGTTTCAATCAATGATTCGGATCACTGCAGGGATTCTGATCGGTCAAGTGGTTACCGTAGACGATGAGTGTGGCAGTGCTGCTACGTCGCTTAGCGACCACATTGCGAGCCACACAGGTGTAGTTAGCCGTGTCAGAGAGTCGAGCCTGCTTGATGATCAGGTCATGGTCGATGGTAATTAGAAAGTTTGAATCCAGCGCTGGGTCAATGAGCTCTTCGTTCTTCAGCCAGTCCACCTGTGGCATTATAAGAAATCAATCCATTGACTTTGAAGTAGAATGATGTGCATCAGGAACAAAACTGCACTTAAAACCATTTGAACAGAAAATTAAAAAGCACCAGGCATGCTCTGAATACAAAAAAGGTATAACTGGATGAAAATAAACAGTGTAAAATATCCTGCGTGGTTGAAAGTTTTATCAAGCCAGTGATATTATAGTACAGCCACAATCAAAGATTGTATGTTAGTTATTATGCATGAAACAAACTGAGAAAAAACCCAGTTGGAGGTTGAAACAATAACAGAAAGCATAGGAAGGCGATATTGCACCTCAGCAGGCGGGATGCCCTCTGGTGGACGACACTGCAACAAGACTTCCTGCTCCAGACGCACTTCCCTGCCAAGTGGCTCCTGTTCAAAGTTCTTCCTTAGGTCTGATAAACACAGAAATATTTATTTTTTACAAAAACAACAACAACAACAACAACAAAAATCTAAGTGCTTCCATTTTTTTTTAATTCTAAGCAACAAAACAACAACCAAAAAAGCATGTGTTATGAATTAAAATAGCACAAGCAAAAATAGTGAGTGTTCTTTAGTCAGAATACTAGGTTCTCTTCAGGTTCTGTCTTTTAAATGCAGAGTGCCTGCCAAAGAAGGCATTTGACACCGACAGATCACATAAGCTGCTGAACACAAACTCACAGGCGATGCGGACGTAAGCCCGCCGGCTCTTTGTGGTGCCTGCCGAGCTCCAGGCAACACACTGGCACCAATAATCCTCCAGTCCAAACAACTCCTCTACCTGCGTCCGGGAGACAGAGATATCTACCTCTCTCACTACTAGACCTGAGACAGGAAAAAACAGGAACATATCAATCAAGTTTTAAATGCATGCATCACTTCTGACAGATGTAGTAAAATTGCAAGCCCCAGACTGTGCTTTTTTATTTAAAATAATACATTTTTGGTGATGTTTTTAGCACAGTATGTTTGTCTTTAAAGGTTTATACAGAACGTTCGTTCAAAATCAATACCCCAGTGGAGAAAATGAATGGGATCGACTCAACTGTCAACTTTCTGGAATCAATCTCTGAAGTGTAGCATATTCTACAGTACATAGAAACTTCACCAAGCCAACACCTGTACTCCAACAGACATGTTTGAGATTAATATTCTAACCTCTAGCTACCTATTAATGTCTATGGTTTTACAAGTCAATGTTCAACAATCACATATGTGACCCTGGACCACAAAAAATGACAAAAAGTCAAACCATACATCACTTGAAAGCTTCGAAAAATTGACACTTAACACTGGTTTTGTGGTCCAGGGTCACATATGGCGTCCACATACTTTTTGTCCATATCTCCACACTTTACCTGTGATTGGGTCTAGACTCTCCTTGGTCACATGGTCATTCTGATTCACCCATTCTCCATTGCATTTGAAGTATATCTGCGTGGCCGGCGCAGCCTTGCAGGAAAGTTTGACCGGTCTGTTTTTCACTATGAAGGCGTCCTCCGGCTCGCTCTGGAATTCCGGTAGCGGTTCGGCCGGGGCAGACGGAAATGAGTCCGGGAGAACTTCGCTGTAATCGCTGCCATCTACAAAAACAGAGGCAGAGAGGTAAGAACATGTGTACAGTTTATTCACAAGCATGTCTCTGTCACAGCAAATGAGTTTGGCCTGAGGGGTAATGGTCGAGACAGTCAGTGTGCGTTGAGAAAGACTCGGTCCGTGACATTTCAAGTGTACAGTACTCTAGTAATACAGCGTCTGCTCAGTAAAGCATCCCTGGGGAGTCCACACAGAGCCACAATGAAGGTGGGGGAGCTTGACCTTCCATTGAAACGCCCAGTGATCACACATTATCCCCTGACATTTTCCCAGTGACAGATCCCTCCCAGCACAGAGCTCATCCAGGGGCCTTCGTGTTTCACGGCTCCGCACCCAGGCCCTGTCACCTCCAACACGACAATGCTGTTAACCTTTCAAGCATTAAAAGCTACACAGACTATTGACTACAGAGTGAAAATGAGGTCTGTAGACAGTGGCGCCGCGGGGCAAAACCAGAGAGCTGTTGGTTTGCACTTTCTGTGATTTGTAGCACACTTCTCAGAGCGCACTTTTTTTTGGTCGGGGTGGGGCTGTGAAATGCTATTTTCTTGACTAACCTTAATTATACTAGAGTGATAATGTGCTAAAACTTGATGGCATGTGTTCAGATAAGTAAACATCCTCGGGGTTTTCCCCCCAGCTCAATGCACTACATTTGTTTTCAATTTCTATTCTTCCCTAGTCTGCAAAATGGAAATAATAGTCAATGTCAAGCCTAAAAACTCATCCCAGAGCAGCTCTCTCATTGGCAGGCATAATCACAAATGACAACAAAAGCAATTACAAACAAAAATCCGACTCCGATGGAGATGACACCTCCTTTTGGCCGTGAAAGGGGAGAGTTCACCCATTAAACTGCAAAGGCTCTCATGGTTGAAGGCACTGCTTGAGTTTAATTATCACGCATGTACAACTGTCATCAACTGGCATTGTAATGATGTGACTAAAATATTTCTGACGGCACAGCTTATCTTGCTGCAGCGCAGGAACATGATTAAGTTCTCATTCATATCCTGTAGCAGGTTGGACTCCAAAATCAGCAGCTTTGCCATCACAGGAATTAATTAAATGTAAAATAGTTTAAAACAGAAGTGTTTTTTAAACGGATATATTTCACAGCCTTTACTGTACATGTTAAATACTTACTCATTTCTCTTATCTGATCCTTTCCATGTCAGTGAAATCACTAAATAAAATGTAATATAGCATAAAAAAAAACTCTGACTTAAGCCAGAAATATTCTTCTCATGCACATCAGCTTATGTTCAGGTTGTGGGTTAAGTGCCCCTAAAACTCGCACCTGGTCAGAATTCAATAAATGGTAAAATGCAGATCCAAAGAGAAAGACTGAAGGACAGAAATGGAGAGAGCGTGAGAGACTGGGTGGTGAGGAGACATCATAAGTGCTCTGAAGGCTGACATGCGGGTCAACTGTCTTTGTGTGCCTCTGTGTTTGATGGAACAAGCACGTGTGAGAGGTGCAGGGTCTGGACTTGTCCGCTGACTGCAGAGGTGAAAGAGGTGAGGGAAGAGCAAGTTGAAAATTGGATTTGGGAGGGTGTTTTCACATACAAAGGAGGAGAAACTCTATACAGGGCAGGTCGAAATAGAAAGGGCAGAACAGAGGAAGAGAGCGGGATAGAGAGAAAGAAAGCAAAAAAAACTAGGCTTGACCACTAATGCATTATCACAAACATTTCCAAATCATTACACCTTCAGTGCTACTTCACAATATAGTCAAATGAAAATGTCTCAATATTATTTATTACACAGAATCTTGAGATTTTACAACTAGGCAAAGCCCTGTGTAGTGTTACTGTGTGTGTTCCACACAATCAAATCTAATTTACGCACACACACATCAGATAGGTCACACATAGAAGGTTCTATAGCTGAAAGTGTCAGTCCAACTTTGTGTCATTTTATGACAGCTACGTCCTTTCTCCAAGCTCACAGTGAAAAACAAAAAAAACATTAGGACACACACTCAGTATCTATCTATATATATATATATATACCTAAAGTACAGATTAAAATACAAAATATATACAAAATAAAAAAAATAATGAAATATTAAAATAAAAATAAAATAAAATCATTAAAATTAAAAGACAAAATAAGAAAAGAGTTAAACAAAAAAAGTGTTTTATCCATTAGTCACAGACTACACAAAGCATCCTCTTGACATTTCAAGCAATATCTTAGAGGATGGTGTTCACAAAATTGTCACCATTATAAACTCTGCACGTCATAAAAAAGCATAAAAAATAATAATACTTTGTTAACAGAGAGATTCAATCGTTTCAGCACTTTCACAAATATCGCTCTCCCTTTCAAGACATGAAAGTGCATTGTGCCAATGACTAACTCTGCATCTCTATTTTTTTCTCTCTCTCTCTCTCTTCCCTTTTCTCCTTTCCTCCCTTTGTGTCGCTCTCTCCTCCGACAGCTGTCAGCTTGTCTTTTTCAGACTTTGACTTCTCTGTCGATAAGCAATTGTGTTTCTCTTTTTCCCCACTACCTCCATATGGCATCGATTGCTACAGAAAATCACCAGTCAAAAACATAGCCTGTCATTCCCTGTCACACACACAGAGAAGAGGAAAAAAGAAAGACATTTTGTGGAAACAAGGAAAGAAGCTGAGAGAGAATGTGTGCTAGAGTTCTTTATGTGTGTATGTGTATTTGTGTGTGTGTGTGTGTGTGGGTGTGTGTGCACGTGTGTGAATGCAGGATCTTTTGGGTGACAAAACATGTGTGAAAGTCAGTGTGAAAAAGATAGAATCAGTGAGACAGATACAGTCCTGAGCATATGGAAAGGAGATGATGGTTTTTCTAATCTATCTATCTATCTATCTATCTATCTATCTATCTATCTATCTATCTATCTATCTGCCTGTCTAAATGTATGTCTGTCTGTCAATCAACAAAGCTTGATTTCTTAAATTGTAAAATTAGCTTGATTGTTAAAAATAAGGTGAAATAAATGTAGAAAAAAAGCACACAATAAAGACTAAATCAAAAAATGAATACAAAAAATCAAAAATAAAACAAGAGGCAAAAAATTAAATAAGGAGGTTTGTGTATATATATATATATATATATATATATATATATATATATATATATATATATATATATATATATATATATATATTTACACACATACATTTTTTTTTTTGGAAGAGCACAACTTGCCTGAAACACATAATAGCTCATACTCCACTGGGCTGGACACTAACTTTACAAAGAAGGCTCTCAAACAGTTTGAAGAGCAGACATGAATACCCATCAGGCCCTTTGGCAGCCCACAATTTAGCTGGAATGGTCCTGGCACTCCTAAAAAGAGGGAAGCTCTTAAGAGGCCCCCGACTGCAGGTCTTTTATCACTGTAATGATAGACAAGACACAGCCGGGACCAAAGCCTCCCAGATCTCAGTCTCTGGGAAGGGTGTAAACATCCACACATATGTGCAAACAACCATGCACACTCATGAACACAAAAACAAGGCCGCGTCCAAAGCAGAGGCAGATGCACTTTGGGATGTGCGTGAAGCGATTCTGTTAAGATTGCAATGGAAGAGAAACAGAAATGCTCAAAGGGACAACACACGCACAAACAAACACATGGCTAACAATGATGTGGCCTGAAATCAAAAATGTTCCTGGACCTGTCTCGTCTCTCTCCCACGCAAACGAACAATGCAAGTCAAAATTATACACAAAAGAATGGCGACGCTCACTGAAGAAGCCACAGAGGGTGTCAGACAGTGCAATTTTGCTAGCTCCAGAAAGTCTGCAGCCATGGGAGTCACACTTTATCATTAGCTTACAAAGGCTGTCATTACAGTCCACATAATATATATTGACATATACAGCTTTACCCTCAACTTTGCAGCTGTTATAATGATGCTTTGAAAACTAGAGGATCTGGACTTCATCAATGCTGAGAATCAACATTTCTCACAGTCAGACCTCAAGCGGTGAAAATGAGTGGTGAAAACCTGCCCACAGAGACTCTAAGTACTAGAGTGTTCAAATCTTCTGCCCTAAAGTGGTTTTCACTACTTACTTATTAGTATTTTTATTGACAGAAATATAATGAGGATGTGAAAAGGGTATGTAAAGGGATAGCTCAGCCCCCTTAAAATATATTTTAGGTTCAGCAGCAGAAGGAAAACCAGACAGGTTTTAAACGACAAGATTGTGAACTTCTCCTTTAAGATGTTCTGTTCAAACCCATGTAATAGCACTCAACACAAAACAGGTAGAAAAACACATTTTACAAATTTTAAAATAATTACCACTTTACAGTAATTTGCACAGCAAACAGCTAGTGTTACTGACTCATCAGCAAGTGTTTGATATAACCTGTGTTACACCAACCTGTTATGTTTCATCTTAACTGACAACAATAACCGGTTCTTATGATTGTGTCTGATTGGATGAGGTCGAAAACTGTTGATTTATGGAAACCTGTTCTCACACCTTCGTTCAATAATCTATTAATGGAACACGTTGCCTGGCAACTTTAATCAGCCTATGGTTAATTTATTGCACAACACTGTTTGGCAGAAGAACTGTGTTTGTGCTTATTGCTATTAATAAATATAATTATATACTGAACTTTGGTTTTTATTCTTTTGCTATTTCTTTTTAAAGAAATACACTACCATTCACATTTTTGAAGTCGTAATTTGTTATGAAAAATACAGTACAATTTTGAAAGATTAATAATAAAATAAACACAAACAAAAACCCGGCCTGGTCCTCTGTCGTCTTGCACTGTCGTTACTCCTCCATTTATCCTACCGGAGCTCCTCCGTGGGACTCCAGACCAGTGAGTTGAGCAGGTGTAGCGCATTAACATTAACTCCACTGGCCCCGCCCCTCTCGTCACAAAGATAATTAGCAAATGTTACTTGAGCAGCAAATCAGCATATTAGAATGATTTCTGAAGGATCATGTTAAGCTTTGCCACCACAGAAAAATATAGGCTACTACAATAGCAAAACTAGGCTATTCTAGTTCACTATATCTATATCTAAATAAATATGTAATAATATTTCACTTTATTACTGGTTTTGCTGTGTTTTTTTATCAAATAACTGCAGCCTTTGTCAGAATAAGACGCTTCTTTCAAAAATAAAAAAAAATTACCAACCCGGAACTTTTTTTTTTTTTTTTTTTTTAACAAAAATATAATACAAAAATATAGTTTCATGGGCACTTAGAAATATTCACCCACTGGCAGGTGTCAGAAAGTTCATTTTGGACCGCACACACCTTATTTCAATGAGTTTTGCCTGGTCTACTTCAGGTTTCTTTATCATTTTAACAGCACTACAGAGAGAGAGAGAGAGAGAGAGAGAGAGAGAGAGAGTGTGTGTGTTCTAACCACCACTACCATCATCATCATCATCATCAAGTTCTCCACAGGAACACTGTAGTAATGGGCACACAGGTTGGACTAAAGAGAGACAATGAGGGATGGATAATAAAACATCCCCTGGTGCTTCTCATAGGACATTTATGAGTGATTGATATTCTGAGTAAATTTACACAAACATAATATCTGGATTGGAGCAAGGACAGAAACATGAGCTGGACAGATCTGTTCTACACATTTTTCACCCTTCCATGTTAGTTTATTCAATATTTGGCCTTATTGATATGCTTCCAGCTGCCAATAAATGTCTATTAATCTTAGTATTACATAATAGGCCATATTTAAATCCATTCCATAAAATTCTGTAAATTTCCCTTAAAAATTCAGTGAGAAAATATGAGGGAAAAAAGCTTGGTGAATCGTCTGGGCCTACACTGAGAAGAAGAATCAAGGGTAAAGGGAAAAGGAGACGGGGAACAGAAGTGTGATGGAAGAAATCAAGAAAATGGTGTAAAGAAGACAGGAGGAAAAGGACAAGATTGAGTGAGAACAGATAAAAACCACTGGAGACATGAAGAGAGAGTGACACAGCCTGCTAGAGAGTGTGTTTTTATAAACACCGGGTGAGTAAGGTGTATATTGACAGGTTTTGCCGGTCCATTAACACATCTAACGTAAAGAAAGCGGGAACATCGCAAATCTACAAGGTCACAACGAGTTCACTGCACGCACACACACACACACACACACACACACATACACATACACAAACTGTCTTTACTCGCTAAATTGCCATGCACAATGCTTAAAGAAAAAGGCAAAACGTGTTTAGAATAACTGAGTGATGTTAGAGGACAAGAGTTACAAAACATAAAAGAACAAAAACAATCAGTAAACATGAAAGACATATTTCACCCTGGATGGATTTCCCAGAATGCCCTTCACTTTATCAGCCTCTTTTTCCTCTCTAATCTGAATCAGAATCAACACTTCTTCCCTTGTAGGACAGTTGAGCTTGTTATCACTTGGCATTCTCTCACCGATACACACAAAAACACAAACTGCAACATGTAAACACTAGCATGTACAAACACACATGCGTCTACTCAAATGAGGTGTGAGATGAAGAGCTAAGAATAATGGCTCGAGAATCATCATGGCAACAGAAATGTCACGCCTTTGATTGAATCTAGCATGTTAACAAGCTCTAGTGTGACAGGGCTATTTCTGTCCTCTGTGTATGAGGGGATGTGTGCGGACTGAGTCTCAAGGGTGGCTGGCAGATTGGCATAGGTGAGGGTTTGTGGGAAGCAGATATTTGAACTGACAAGAATGCTGCTCTCACACGTTCAGCGCATTTTAAGAGCTGCCGGACAAATAGGCACATGTACATGCATTTTCGCAGACGCTGAAGTCCCTTAGGAGATGTATGTTGGTGTGTAAACAGACACAAAGAAACACATGGCATGAATGTTTAGACATTATTGCACAAGGTCTTGACTCCGCCCCTCTGGTGCACATCCATTCCATCTGGCCTCATAGTTACCATTGAGAATATTAATGACGGCAGCTGTGGTGTGTGTTAGTTCTCAATATCAATGATTGGTGGTCATTTTCAAAAGTCCAACATAAACCTACTAGACCAGACAATCTCCAAAAAAAAAAAAAAAATATCCATGAGTTTTGGTGGGGCATTCGTCAATGGATCAATGGAAATTGGAAGTTGGGGGTTTAATTTTTTGGATAAAACCTTTTCTTTGGAAAACTTTCAAGTTTGCTTTAGATTTTTTAAAAAGGCTAAGTGAACATGGACTGTAAATTAAATTTGGACTCTAAAAGGTAAAGTTTCCTGAAGGTCATCTAAAAATAAAAAAATATTTATTTAGTCATTTCCACACTTTTTTCAAAATGTGAATATTTAAAAGAAAACTTATTATATTATATTATATTATATTATATTATATTATATTATATTTAGGGATATGCCAGTATCAAATTTTCCTGTTACGGTTAATTGATAATGCTTTTATCACGGTATACGGTATTATTATAATTTGTTTTTTCCTTATAACAAAAATAACTAAACATTTAAAACAATAAAGCAATACAGAAAAATATATAAAAGTTAAATGTTTTACATATTAAAGTGCAATATATATATATATATATATATATATATATATATATATATATATATATATATATATATATATATATATATACAGGTTCTTCTCAAAAAATTAGCATATTGTGAAAAAGTTCATTATTTTCCATAATGTAATGATAAAAATTATACTTTCATATATTTTAGATTCATTGCACACCAACTGAAATATTTCAGGTCTTTTATTGTTTTAATACTGATTACTGGCATACAGCTAATGAAAACCCAAAATTCCTATCTCAAAAAATTAGCATATCATGAAAAGGTTCTCTAAACGAGCTATTAACTTAATCATCTGAATCAACTAATTAACTCTAAACACCTGCAAAAGATTCCTGAGGCTTTTAAAAACTCCCAGCCTGGTTCATTACTCAAAACCGCAATCATGGGTAAGACTGCCGACCTGACTGCTGTCCAGAAGGCCATCATTGACACCCTCAAGCGAGAGGGTAAGACACAGAAAGAAATTTCTGAACGAATAGGCTGTTCCCTCTGTGGGAAGGAAAAAGTGTGGCAAAAAACACTGCACAACGAGAAGAGGTGACCGGACCCTGAGGAAGATTGTGGAGAAGGACCGATTCCAGACCTTGGGGGACCTGCGGAAGTCTGGAGTAGAAACATCCAGAGCCACCGTGCACAGGCGTGTGCAGGAAATGGGCTACAGAGAAGCAGCACTGGACTGTTGCTCAGTGGTCCAAAGTACTTTTTTCGGATGAAAGCAAATTTTGCATGTCGTTCGGAAATCAAGGTGCCAGAGTCTGGAGGAAGACTGGGGAGAAGGAAATGCCAAAATGCCTGAAGTCCAGTGTCAAGTACCCACAGTCAGTGATGGTCTGGGGTGCCATGTCAGCTGCTGGTGTTGGTCCACTGTGTTTTATCAAGGGCCGGGTCAATGCAGCTAGCTATCAGGAGATTTTGGAGCACTTCATGCTTCCATCTGCTGTTAAGCTTTATGGAGATGAAGATTTCGTTTTTCAGCACGACCTGGCACCTGCTCACAGTGCAAAAGCCACTGGTAAATGGTTTACTGACCATGGTATTACTGTGCTCAATTGGCCTGCCAACTCTCCTGACCTGAACCCCATAGAGAATCTGTGGGATATTGTGAAGAGAAAGTTGAGAGACGCAAGACCCAACACTCTGGATGAGCTTAAGGCCGCTATCGAAGCATCCTGGGCCTCCATAACACCTCAGCAGTGCCACAGGCTGATTGCCTCCATGCCACGCTGCATTGAAGCAGTCATTTCTGCAGAAGGATTCCTGACCAAGTATTGAGTGCATAACTGAACATAATTATTTGAAGGTTGACTTTTTTTGTATTAAAAGCACTTTTCTTTTATTGGTCGGATGAAATATGCTTATTTTTTGAGATCGGAATTTGGGGTTTTCATGAGCTGTATGCCAAAATCATCAGTATTAAAACAATAAAAGACCTGAAATATTTCAGTTGGTGTGCAATGAATCTAAAATATATGAAAGTTAAATTTTTATCATTACATTATGGAAAATAATGAACTTTTTCACAATATGCAAATTTTTTGAGAAGGACCGGTATATATATATATATATATACACACACACACATACATACAAACATGTCTAATATTTTATTAAATTATATTAAAGTTTATTTTATAACTTATTGTTTTATTTATATATATTATCATGAAAGTAACATAAAAGTGTCATAAAAAGAGCATGATGGTAAGACGCTGATGGCAAATCTTCACATTTGGCTGAATTTTCCTCTTAAATCAGGTAGTTCCTGAGTTTCTAGAGTGTTTATATGGGCATTTAACACATTAGATGGGAATGGCATGAAGATGGAGAGCCCATCAGTGCTCTTCTTCCTGTGCTGCTGACTCTGTATTGGGGCGCAGCTAGAGGGCGCCACCCCCCACTGAGCCCATTTATCAGCCACCATCAATAACTGCCCCATTCCGCAGCACCCCCCTCTGAAAACCACTCTCCCCCAACACCACCTACCGCATGGGAACAGACAGAGAACCCCCAAACCATCAATCACCCCCAGACAAACACCAGGAGGAGAAAGAAAAAGTAAGATCAAGTGAGGGATTTTTACTCATGTGAATGCGATCGCTGAAACAAATAGCTCTTAAAGTCAGTCAAGTGACAGCAATTCATGGGTGTGTATGTTGTGCAATGCAAGGTGGCACCGGTGCCAGTCGCTCTGTATGTGTGTGGCTGGTTGCCATGACGTTCAGTCACATGGACCAGATCCCCCTGAGGACCTTTAGTTGATACACAGATCTCCATGGAACAGCACATTACTGAATTCAACACCATCCAGTGCTCCCTTCCTGTTAGTTTCCTGTCAGAACTAAATATTTCAAGATAATTTTTCCAAAGGACAGAAGCAGTGTCATATCTGGATGGAAGAAGCTTTTCATCTCGGATTCAAGCTGAGCTCCTTTATCATTTATATTTTTCTGTTTTAATATTTTGGTGTCATGCAAAATAAAAAAAGGTATTTTTCATCTGACATACCAGTAATTATTTAATTAAGGTGTCTATGATGATTTGATATATATATATATATATATATATAGCCTATTTTACTACTATAGTGAGTACATGGGGAGTTCTCCATCTGTGCACCTTTACCCCCAACACATACCCCACCCCCTTCCTCCTCGGGTTGAGCCGTGGAGCCAGGCTGCTTTAAATGGGTGTAATTAGATGAGAAGATGAGCAGCATTCTTTCCTGAGGGCAGGGTGATTACAGGCCCTCTCTAGACTCCCTACAATTACCCACTCTATTCCAAACACACACACAGGAATGTTCTCTCCCCTCAACAAACTACTCCACCTGATTACCACTCAGTAGAAGGACATATAGAGGACGACATGCACACACAAGCACTCAAACCCTAAAATGCCAATTTTGGAGAGGTGAGCTGAACGCTCTGACCTTTGACCCTTGATGTCAACACACACGTCTCAGGCAGTGATGGAGTAATGCCCAACAATACCTTCGCCTTAAACCATGGACACAGACCGTTTCTTTGTCTTTCTTTCAATGTATCATATCAGAGAGACTGTGGTAATTATAGAAAATGGTATGTTGAGAGACGCTCACTCGCTGTGGATTATAATGAAGACCAACCTGTAAGTCATTAAGTCTTATTTTGCGCTTGAGAGAGTCAAAGACTAAACACATTTCTTTTCAAACCTCAGATTTCTGAAACATTCATAAGCACACTCTCAAACGTGTATCAGTTAGATCCAATATTTCCCAGACATTTAAACAGAAAGAATAGGCAAACAGATAAATATTGTTTGTATGTGCATGTGTATTCGCCAGGAAAAACATTATTAAGAAAAATAAAAGATTAACACGATGCGATGCATTACATTACACTCACAAAACACGTTGAAACCAGTCTCGTTTTCTGATTCAGAGCCAGTGATGTGTGGTGGATTGTTGTTTGTCTATAATCACATTCTTTTAGAGCAGAGTCAGCTAATTTCTTTGCTAAATACAAAGATCACTTCCACAGATGTGCTCAGTTATAGATCTTTAGTTCATTTTTGATTTAGTGGTCAAGTTGCTTAGTGGATCAGAACAACCCTAACCTGTCTTACGAACCTCTTAAAAAAAAAAAAAAAAAAAAGGTACACATGCATTGGGAATAATTACAATAATAGTAAACTAATCACACCACAACAAAACAATATGCTGTATTGTGGAAACATAGACTTAAGACAATAAGCTGTCATCATTTACAAAAGAAAATTCAAGCAGCCAAAAGCTTATAATTGTGAATAATTCTATTCAAATATGTGGCAAAAACAAGTTCTCACTTTAAAAATCATGTTAAATGGTACAGCACTGTATACATGTAATGAGCTTTTGCTTGGTTGTGTGTGTGTGTGCGTGTGTTTATGTGTATGTGTGTGTGTGCGTGTGTGTGAACTGCTGCATCATCAGAATACCAGTGTTGCCTTTGAGATATGTGGCTTCACACATGTAATGAGGGAAAGGAGGAGCACTGCAAGTTAAAACTATGAAAAAGTAAAAGATGAACAAAACAGAACAATGCAAACAAACATACAGTTAAAAAAATCCAACAGAATAAAAAGATCACAAGAAAGTAACATGAAAAAGGAAACAACAAAACAAAAACAAATAAAAAAACAACAAAACAAAAACACGAAATCCAAACAAACAAAAAAATGCAAACAAAACACACAATAGAATAAAAAATGACAAAGCAAATATCAGAGTGCTAGTGAACATCAGGACTTTATCTGCAGCAGGGTTCTCTAGAGAGGGATACGATTAGATGAACCTTCCAGAAAAATTTCATCAGGACTCAAGAGAAGATACTAAAAAAGATAGGAAGAAAAGACAGACAGAATAGAACGAGAGATGGAGCAAAGGGGAATTTACCCAGCAACCCTAGAAATCACTGGAGAACACAAGGATGTGCAGCACAGCGGCTAATCCTAAGAATCTTACTTCCACACAAAAAAAAAGAGAAATAAGAAAGTCTAGTAATGAAACGACATAGTTTGGAGACCAGGCTGAGAAAGAGGTTGATTGTTCAAGTAACCAAGGAGAAAGGAGAAGAGTGAAGACAGAATAAGGCAATCTGTTGTAGAGGAGGAGGACAGAACCAGGAAGAGGGAGGGAATGAAAACATGTGTGCCGTGTCTAAGTAACCATGGGAAAGACTGGAACATGGAGAGAGAAAGCTAGAGGAAAATAAAGAGACAAGGTATTAATGCAATTCCCTGAATGAGTTTAATGTGGCCAGGGGTATGTTGGGCCGCTGTTGTCTTCGGCGCTGAGCTGTCCTTACGAAATGTGTTGTGACAGCCCAGCATCTCCTGAAAAAATGCTTCAGCAATGCTGCACCCGTCATGTTAATGAAGACGTGTGAAGACGTGCAAAACCGGCAACCAGTCGACACATTGCGATGGTCTTGCACACGAACATATTGATGTATGCACAGATGCACAGCGGTAAGAACAGACAGCCGACTGAAGCTCACTGATGAGCCGACGCAATGCTGTATCACTCCGATATTCCACGTACATAACAGATGCTGAAAGACTGGCATGATCACTCGTGCCTGTGAATGGATGGGATGTGATATATTGGCTGTAAACAGCCAGACACACACAAGCAGGGGGATTGGCATCACTCTGCTCTGTCATTGCGTCCCCTTGCATCAGAGTGTTCCCCTGGTGCTCACTCAGGCAAGAACAGGTACAAAGAGCACCAATGGCGCTCCTTACAAAACACTCCACATGTACACACAGTTAAGATGGAAAGATGCTTCGAGTTGGAGCCGTAGGGTAAAATTAGCAGACAAACCTAAAGTTTACTTAAGAAGACGAAAGATAGATAAAACAAGAAATAAGGTAATACTAGAGCGCTTCATTGATCTCCTGACCCTACATTGGCTTTGGCTAAGTGAATGTGTCCTGGGTTCAGATTAGCAAAGCGTAATGCAGTTTACAATCTTTATCTACCCTGCTTTTTGCTCTTTCCTACTGATTTATTTTCCATCCGCCATGCCACTATCCATCTTGTAGATTTAACTTATTTAACCTCTGACCCACAACCCCCTCATAACCTCTAATTTTCTCCTGCACTCACCTTGTAGATAGACAGCACAGAGTTCCTGTCCTTCACCTCCATTAAAACAACAGTAAAAAAGCTCTTATAGGCTATAATGCCTCTCACTTACATTACTGGTTGTTTTCCCAGTCTAGTGACTTGGCACTCTGATGTAAATTATTCATAAACAGTGACTGACATGCTGATGGTATTTTCATCATAAGCAGACATGAGCGAGTGTGTATGAACATGATATGGCATCGCTAGATTGTAGCTAGCAAGTTGAAATGCAATATTTAGTGCACAGTGCGTAGAAAATAAGTAACCAAATCTTTTACAAGTCTCAAATTTGTCAGCTCACATGGGTTGTCTGAACCATGGAAGTCTAGAATTCCTGGAGAAACGTTATGACAGTTATTCGGTTGGAAAAAAATACTGCTGTATATGCATTTTAGTTAAACCCACGCTTGCAGCATTTACTATGAACCAAGCCACTCTAAAACACTGAAAACACTGGATCATGAGCTGCATGCGTGTAAATGAACACAGTGCCGCACTTCACTCCGAAACACTCAATGCATAGACTATATTTAATTAAATTACATTCTTGCAATTTAATAATTGCACTTATCCATATTGAGATTTTGGTTTTATTTCGATTAATTACACAGCCTTAAGGCACGACTTAAGTTGGACAGTCTCTTCCTGTCTAAATAATGTTCCTTGGCCAGAACAAGCTGAGTGTGGACCAGATTTTATACTTAAAGTCAAAGTCTGACTTAATTTGTACATGAGGCAAAATATTGTAACCTCTGATGAATGAAATCTTCACAGAACGTCAGTCATTTGATGTGTCACGACTGATCTAATTCCTCTGACTAACTATATTTTGGCAGAAGGGTTTGATCAATTTTGTTTGAAACTGTTATATTGCATCATTAATTGAAAACACATTATCAGGGGTCCTGTCAAATGAAAGCCTTCCACTTGATGCATAGCAAAATGCAGGCTGTGTGAAATCACAGCTGCACTGCAGTGATGGACAGATAGTGACAGTGTGTTACTGGGAGCTGTGGTAAAGAAAGACTGGTCCTGTCACATGTCCAGAGCCCTGGGCTTGGATGTTTTCTTCTCTGATGCCTAGACACAGCGACTGGCGTGACGAGCCCCTGTGCCTGCTATGACGATAACAAGCAATGACGTCCCCTGTCTCTCTCTCGTCTCCTTCAGCTGCTCTTCCCTCCTTCACGGTGTCTTTTCCCACTCGTTTCACACAGCCAGGGCAATGGATGAGGACTCCAGTCTCTGTAACAGTGGCAGTGCTCTGGAGTGCAGAGAGGATGCCAACTGTGTGCCTCTATCAGTTCAAGCATTCCTGCTGTGCATGTTATCACAACCCTGCATGATTGATTCATTAGCAGTCTGATGAATTTTACAGCTGTTTTGTAGTGTTTACATAAACGCCAATAATAGCTAAATAAGCAATAGGCAAATATATGGTAAAATGTAGAATTTAAATGTAATTATATATAAGTGTGTAATTGTGATGAATTTGATTATAATCAGGGGTGCACATAAGTGGTCCGCAGGCGCGACCAAAATAAGAAAATTGCACTCAGAGCATGCGTTTACGTAACGACTTGATTGACAGCTGTTAATGCACAATTACCATTTTAGATTGACAAATTGTACTGTATAAGATTTCTATTCAAATTGAAAACATAAATCTTTATGATATTTAGCTACATGACTAAATGTAAATCTAGGCTACCCAGTAACGTATTCAAAGCACAATCCAAAACTGTGGCATTTCATTCACTGACGCGCCGGCAACCCGCCAAAATAAAATGCTGATATTAAGTTTGAAAATGAAACATTTAAATAATTCAAATTAAAATAATAATAATCAAAATATTAGCATTTTATTTTTAAGTTTACTATAAACTATATTTGTATTTAATATTAAAATTAAACAGTATTATCACACTTTATTATTTAATTTATTATTATTTTATAAAAAAAATAATAATAACCCCTTTAAGGATCATGTGACACTGAAGACCACAATAATGGCTGCTGAAAATTCAGCTTTGCCATCAAAGAGAAATTATATTTTAATATTTTGAATATTTTAATTTTTATTAATAAATTAATAAATCTTACCGAACCCTTTTTAACAGTAATATATAGTATTCTAAAAATGTATACCGTCAGCTAATTTTTAACAACTATCAATGGAGAAAAATGCTTTTTACAGCAACATGGTGTAGTTATGATCTCTCCTACCAGAGGCCAATGAGGTCGTGCTAACCAGCCAAACCATGACCCCTCTGGTACTGGTACATGTACTGAGCCTCAGACCCTAGGAATTTAAGCGTTTCTATATTTGTTGTTTGCAAAGTTTTCTTTTACACATCTACATAATTTTACCATTCCACTCACTGTGCATCAGTATTAGTGGCTTTGACATGCCGCATGGATCACATGCTGTCTCTGGGTCAGCTGTTTGTATGCAGCAGCGCTCTCTAGATACTGTGGCTGCATATGGACACTGTCTCCAGAGCAGAGAGGGGCGGCGTGGGCCTGACTATTGCGGAGCTTTCCGTTGTCCCTCACCGCATTCAGGTAAGCCCAGAGCTATGTGGCTCCCATTAGGATGATAAAGAGACCTCTCATCAGCTCAGTCCCTCTGGCCAAGAGCTGACATAAGATTTACCTTCAAAAGAGCTTCGTATACGCCAAACAGCCTGCTGAGAGACTGAACAGACGGAGATAGAGTGGGGGAAAACACAGAAAGAAAGAGGACTGTACCTCTTGGCCATATTTATTATATTTCTAAGCTTGTAGTCTAGATTTTCTTAGGCTGTGGTGTAACAGAGGAGCCTTCATAGTACAAAAGCACTAAGGTTTTAAATGTAGAGGGTAAATCAATAGAAAGGCAGGGAGACTGATGGGGAGATGCAGTGTGGACTGATAGAGAGAAATAATGAGGAAAAGGTAAGAGAAAAATGATGTAGGTTGAGTCTGACCTGCATAACAGAGAATAATATTGATTATTACTAAATTAGTGCTGGACTGACCAAGAGCGCAACGTTTAAAAGAGTAAAGACTAGACTGAACAGGTAACAGTTCACTAAGAAATTAAAATGTTATCATTTACTCACCATCATATTTAAAATGACATAGATGAAGACAAAAGCATCAATGTATCACTAAGAAAAACTATATTCAACGCACTATTATTATTATTAAAGGCACAGCTAAATGTGACATTTATTATAATGGGTTTATGTGTTCATTCTGTTTTCATTCACTTTAATGGTACAAAATCAAATTTTGTTGCAATGTTGAATGGCTATATTTACTCATTTTATCCGAAAAAACTGATTAAAAAAAATCCCATTAAAAAAATGCCATTAAAGGGCTCATATGATGCAATTTAAATGTTTTCCTTTCTCTTTGGAGAGTAACAAGCTCTTGGTCCATAAAGAAGATCTGTAAAGTTGCAAAGACTAAAGTTTCAAATCCAAAAAGATATTCTTCATCAAAATTAAACACTATCACTTTCAGGCTTGACCTGATGGTAAAACTAAGGACATTATTAACCAGCCAATCACAATGCACTGGGTCAGTTGGCCAATCAGAGCAGACTGTGCTTGTCTGAAGGAGGGACTTGAAGTGTCTGAGAGACGCGGGGCATAGAGGACATACAATAATGTACAGTATTTGAAAAATTATGTGTTTTTTGAACATTAAAGCATGTCAACATATTCTGTTACACCAAATACACAAAATAATGATCTTTAAAAAAGCATCATATGACCACTTCACACAATTATTTAAAATAGACTTTCTTTCTTCTATGTTCATTTGGAGATGCAATGTAAGAATATATTTAGGATTACACATTTTTATGTTAACTGTGATTAAACACAAACGTGCTTGATTAATTAGATATTTTTTTAATCGACTGACAGCATTACTTTATAAAACCTTATCTTTATTTACTCATCTTTATGTCATTGCAAACATGTATTACTTATTTTTTTCTGTAGAACATAAAAATACATTTCTATGCAATTACTATGGATGAAGACAGAAGCTTTCAAGCTTCAACAAGGATGTTAAATTACAATAAAAATGTTATAAAAGTGTGTTCAAGTGAACTAAAAGAAGTTTAATTCATGTACTACTTTTTTGAATCCTTTTTTATGAATTGATTTTTTCATGAATTGGATTGATCCTTTCAACTCTCTGACTAGAAGCAGTGGCTCAGCATATTATCAGTGATGACTATTACTAAATAAACTTCAATTTAGGTCTGCTTTCATATAAATTACTATCTGGATTCAGAAGATTTGGAATATAGTGCACAAGTCATATGGAGTTCAATGATGCATTTCATTCCTTTTTGATGCTTTTAAGCTCAAGTCCTTGTGCATCAAGAAGGAAAGTCGTAGAAGTTTAGAACAACATAAGGGGGAGTAAATGAAATTTATGGGTGAACTATCCCTTTAAACACAATGCCAAACACAATTAGGGCAAGCCAGCCAGCTTAGAAGAGAGGACAGAGACAAATAACATGAGGTGCTTTAGAAAAAATCACTTTATCTATGAATGTGCTGTTACAGACAAATCCGTACGGATTCCACAGCAACACGGTGACCGTTACTAAAGCCAAAATCTGAGAGAGTGGGTAAATCCACTTACGAATGTCATTAACATGAGCAAAGGCAACATATGGGGGCTCTAACGGATGATGTCATGGTCAGGGTGGTCTACAGGAGTATAGGAATAAACAATGCCGCCCATACTCGCCCCCCCTCAGACCTTCACCAAAGCCCAGATTATTGCAGTCAATCATAATAGATTATATTTCCACGAGAGCCTATAATCGCTTTGTGAAATCATAGCTAAATCACATGCAAGCCAAAAACATTTTTTCCCGGGAAATGCTTTAGAAAAACATACTGTAGGTGAAAAAAATAGCCTCTATTGTACATGGAAACAGAGAATAGAAAACCAATATGAGTCCAAAATCATTTCCATGTGCACCGCAACCGGCATGCACACACACATCCTCACACACTCAAACCAATATAATATCCAAGTGTCCCTGTGGGACGCTCTCAAACCTTTTAGGGCCAATGAACCTGCTATTTCAGTGGAATGGGTGTGTATTTTTTGAAAGCGCTTGTCTGCTATTAAGAGAAAAGCCTGTCATATGAATGTTGCATATCTCAGGGGTCTTGTATTAACTGACTCTTCACACTTAGCTGTCTGAAACAATACCCAGGACAACTACTGACAACAAGCCTGAGTGGGCCTTTGGCCATGGGACAACTCAGAAAAGACATGAAAGGTTACAGCAGGGGTAAAAGGGGCAATCAGAGCTTCACATTGAAGGTACAAATGGATGGTAAATGAGGTGCGTTCAGAGCAATTATGCCTGACTCAATAGCAGTTTCAGGTATAGTTCTATAATTTACACTTCCATAAAAGTTTGGGGAGAGTAAGATTTTGTTTTTTCCCCCAATAAATTATTACTTTTACTCAGCAAGGATGCAGTGAATTAATCAAAAGAACATGTTTTAAATAAATGCTGTTCTTTTGAATCTTCTATTCCTCAAAGAGCCATAAAAAACATCAGTTAACACACAATGGTTTACATCAATGATAATATTGTTTCTTTTGCAGCAAATCAGCATATTTGTTTTATTTCTGAATTATCATATATATATATATATATATATATATATATATATATATATATATATATATATATATATATATATATATATTACCACAACCGTCATAATTCCTTGTCACTATACATTAAATGATCAATAATGTCAATAATGGCTCCTTAAAATATTAACAGCCAGCCCATCAAAATGAATTGCTTGAATGAAAAAGAAGCTGAACAAAGTATTATATTTTTAACAGAATGGTAAGTCTTTTGACTTCTGGGTATTTAACTTCAGCTGAATAGTTACTCAGCAGTTTCCCTGGAGCAACCTGAGGTTAAGTGTCCTGCTCAAAGGGCAAAATGGTAATAGCATTCTCTTAATAATTGCCAGTTCACAGGTCACCTCATCCTGGGATCAAACCTGTAAAAGAACCTCGCCACTAAGCTGCCATGTGCACAATTATACTACATTGTACTTTTTGATGAATCACTATGAATTACATTTACATGTGCAAAGTCTATGAACTTAGAATTTTAAGGAGCAATTTTAATTGCAAATTTTGTAACAATACTTTAAGATAAAAAAAAAATCCTTGGTTAAAAAAATTCACTAAAGATTTTTAACAAAAAGCAAGTATAATACCTTGAGGGAAATTAACAATCTAAACCAAAATTAACAAAAAATGTCTAGGGGCTATTACTAAAACCACAGTACGAATTAAAAGTATAAATACTATTAAAATCTGTTCATTTTTATCACCTCACATAAACACGTTCGACTACTTAATGTACTGTGGAGAACACCAGTCAGCTTTTAATGTAATGAAGTTCTTTAAGAGACTATGAAGTACTTAAATAATATCACACCTGTGTATTTGTACATAGTTTAAGAGGCTATATTTTAGCCTAGAAACTTTATTACCACTACAAGGCAACCATGAGTCACTTACCGACATGGAGCAATTTATCACTTCACATAAGTGCTATATATTTAATAATACTGTACAGTAAAAACATAAGATTTCTCCCTAGTGTACAATCTAAACCATATTCTGTACAACATCCAACAGACGTACACTGCATGTTGTATATTAATGTTCTTAGTTAACTTTTATGAAGTAAAATATTCAACAACTAGTCCGCATCCACTGTGACTCATGCATACTTAAAATCCATCCCAGAAGTCTGAAGTGAACCAGGGCGTTTCAAGTCATGCTCTAATCTCACTGTACCATGAAATGCAATTCGTAAACATCACATGAGGAAAAACAGAGAGAGTGCGAGAGAGTAAGGGAATGATAAACCAAGAGACATCAAGATCGCTATC
Organism: Carassius gibelio; assembly: GCF_023724105.1. Taxonomy (NCBI): domain Eukaryota; kingdom Metazoa; phylum Chordata; class Actinopteri; order Cypriniformes; family Cyprinidae; genus Carassius; species Carassius gibelio. The sequence continues at coordinate 12,714,323 of NC_068408.1, read as the reverse complement.
AGCAAACCGAACTAGACGAGAGGAAAATGCAATGAAAACACAAAGTAGCGCGTGTAAATTGGATAACATCACTGATGCGCTCAAGTTGGGAAGGTGATATTAAAAGAAGTGGTGACCAATTACCTGCCAGCACCCTAAAATCTTCCAGCTCATAATCTAATTGCGCTCTGTTTAGCCTAGCCCACTAGATCCTCTCAGGCGTTCCCTGGAGGAGGGAAGAATAATGAAATGTACACTGCAGCCAGATCCGGGCCCCGGCTGAGAGGAAGCTAGTGTAAACACACAGCAAACCCCTCAATCTCCCTCATATGAGCAATAAAACCAATTCTAATATGCAGTTGGATGCATGCTTTTATTTGTTTAGCTCAGGTGCATATTATGTGGTCCAGTGAGAATAGATGCATTAGTAAGCTAAAGGAGAAGACAAAGTCTCTTTCTATCTCTGTATCTCTCTCTGCCCGGGGCTGAACACCTCAACGCTCACTTGCTGCAGCTCTCTGCTCCCTCTTCTTGCTTCATAATTCATCTTAAACGGGGGGGGTGCAAACAAGCAGTAAAGCAACATGAGGATGCTAAAAGCAAAGCCCATCTTTCAAAGGATTGTACTGTATGTTAGGGGAAGCAGAAGAGGACAGATGCGTGTGTATGTGTCTAGGCTGTCTTAAAGATGAGCCTCTGCTATTACATAACAGCCCAAGTGCCCAGGTACAGCTGAATGACACAATACTAAACATTCATTGAATAAGTGATGTAATTCTTCATCTCAGACAGACAGCATGCCTGATACTCACTGCAGCCTCGAGCACACCTTTTGACCAATGAATTTCCCAGACATTTTTTTATAGATTAATAATCAGTGAATAAAATATTGTACTTACCAAAAATAATTTCTTGCAGATAAGGTACACATAACTTTCATTTGAATGTTTGGGTTCAGTATGGGGTAACATACCATATTAATTTCAGTTGTTAAATGAAATGAACACTTATTGAGGATGCCTGACACCAAGACGAATTCCTTGTGTGGAAATAAAATGCTTTCTATTTCTGATTAAACTGAATAATATGACAGTAAAAAATATTAATAAATGTTCCACAACATTTTTACTTCATATTCAAAGAATTCAGAATTTTTTTTTACTATTTCAAAACTTAATATTCTCCACAAAAATATTAAGAATTAATAATAAAATATACATGTATATATTTATTTATGCACACACCAATTCATCATATCAGAATGATTTCTGAAGGACTATGAAACACATCAGCTTTGCCATCAAAGGAATTTTTTTTAAATATATTAAATTAGAAATATTTAATATTACATTTTAATAATATTTCAAAACTGTAATGTTTTACTGTATTTCTGATCAACTACATGCAATTTCGGTGACCATAAAATACTTATTTCAAAAGCATTTTTTTTTTTATCTTACCAACCCTAACCTTTTAAACCTTTATATTTTTGTTTCACTTTGATATCATGTTCTTTTTATACAAAATCCTAAATAAATAAAGTTATATTAATTTAAAAAATATATTAATTTAATCTCAATAATTCTTATAAAATGTCCAGATCTTTCAAGACCATGGAAACCTGTAGCTCAATCTGGCCAAAAATAAGAAAAAAGAAAAAAAAAAAGGCAGAAAAATGTGTAGACTTTGTGATCAGAAGTTGTGCAGTCAAAAAAAAAGAAAACACTCATTACTTCACAGACACAATTTCAGCTTTGTTCATGGATACAGTATGTAGTCACCTTGCTGCTAAATGCCTTAAAACTCTGAAGACTATTCCCGGTTTGTTCTTCCTCAAAAGAAACCACTGTACGAACTTGGTATCTTGCCTTGATTTAGGAGTGATTAAAAAATATTCTGTGTGCACTTAAGTTGCACCAAATAATAAGATTTGAACTCAGTTGACATTTGTGTGTAAAATATGCATCAAGTGGTCAGTGAACAGCATGTGTCAGAGGCTATGTAATCCCTAATCTGTTTTTATTTTTTGCCGGAATCAACACACACACACACACACACACACACAAAAAGGGCAGATCAGGCCATGTATGCAGTAATAATCAACAGAGAAAATATGTTGAAGGGGGAATATGTATGATACAATGACAGAGCTCATCATCAAGTAATCTTCTCAACGCTGGCTTGTTCCCGCTCTGTCTCAGTCGCTCCGCACTCCCCGTGGGCATGCTTAAACGTTCACATGAACAACAACGCAAACATGCCAACGAAGAAATCAATAGCGGTGTGTCATAAGTGGCGAAGTGATGAATACATGCGCTGTATGCTGATGGAGTCTGTCTGTTTAGATCATCACTCTGATGTCATGTTTTTGGAATCTAGGACAGTGGTCAAGCATTTTAATACATTTTCTATTAGAGTAACATGGTCAGTAAGAGCGCGAGTTGGGTACAGGACCGGCCAGGCCCTAAAAATAATACAGAATCTAATCTGAATTATGGTTCAAAGAGATTAGGGGTCCGTAATCCCTTGAATAAACAGGGTAAAAAAGTGAGCATGAAAAAAAAAGCTTAGGTGGGGGTTGAACTCCCTCCTGCGGACACCATTTGATAATAAGTCCGTTTGTAGGTCCTCTGAGATGGACAACACCATTTCATCAAAACCACGCTAATCCCTATGCCATCCCTCTCTCTCTTTCTCTCTCTCTCTCTTCTGTGAGCCTCCTCAATCCCATCCTCCTTTCCCTTTGACCATCCATCTCCCAAAAGCCTCAAAGCTAATCTGAAAGCCAGGACTGAAAATCCATGGCTGTGATCCAGGAAACCTGGAGCTCCAGAATTGACGTGATTACTGGAGTAGTAAGTGAGATTGAAAATTAAAGGGATAGTTCATACAAAAATGAACAAAAATTGAAATTGAACAAAATCTCAGTGTCCATAAAGTGGAAGTCAGTGGGGTTCAAAACAACACTGAACCCCACTGTCTTTCATTGTATGGACAAAAACAGTCTTCAAATAAATGTCTTCTTTTGAGTTCCAAGTCTTTGGAACAACATAAAAGACAATTATGGGTCAAATCTCTTTAAGGTATGGGTGGTTAAAAATCACTGTTACTAAAATGTGGTTGAAATAGACATAAAAATGACTAAATGTAAGGCTGTGAATGGCATTTATGCAATTGTTGGAAAAAGGGACCAGTCCAGTCACAGCATGGGGACACTGAACATGATATAGATTTTGTGCTTCAGTTGTGAGCGATGCACCACAGGAGACAGCTAATGTTGTGAGCAAGACACACATCAAAATTGGTGGGAACATTAATAAATTATAATTGAATGATAAAAATGTTAAACAAAAACTGTTGCAACTGATCTGCACTGGTAAGATATTTTTTGCACAGGCACATCTTCCATGGCATTTTTATGTCTATGGCAATGTTTTATCTGCTATAGCTGCAACATTATTCAACACTGTCTTGTGTTTCATATATTAATCTGTCTTTTGTTCAAAATCTGTCTTTTACTGAAGCCTTTGTTTTCTGACCTTTGGATGAGTTGTGGTGAAATGCCATTCGACCATGCATGACATCAATGGCTCTTAAATCTTACAGCAGACTGCGGTCTGACTTTATTACGCTCAATGAAATCAGCTAATTTATAGGCTAGTTAGTCTGGAGAATATTTTCAATCTACAAAGACCTAGCATTATTTCTTTTTGAACCAAATTGCAGATATCAAACGAAAATCCCTTACATTTATTTTATACTTCCTTCCTCTGAAGAACAGCCACTCTAAAGACCTCAGCTTGGTTTATAATAGACAAGAATATTTAGTTTCACAGTTCGTCTGGTGGTAATTTTATTGCACAATGTAACATTTCTGAAGTTAAATGTTAGTTTCATCTCTCGAGGTGATAATTACCAAACAATTTAGGGAGAAAATGTTCGGGAATAACAGTATCGGCCATACTTTCTATTACCTCACTGTGACTGGGTGGGCAAAGTTTCTGAACACTCAAAAGGTGTCACTGACGTTTAAATAAGGTCATATTTTAAATCCGTTTTCTTTTTTTATGGAGGAAGTTTTGAGTAAAGTTACAGTACCCTTCAGTTACATCTGAAAATAGAAAATCTCACATTTTTGGAGTACTAAAACAATTCACAAACAAATATTTTAATCAAATTAGATTAATACTAAGCTATGAAATCACACTGCCATTGCATATTTGATTAACTTGGGCCTCTTTTGGAGTTGTCCTTCATTTTTGAGAAGCCTATTTCACACATCAGACATTCTGTAACAGAAACAGAACCACATTACGGAATAATAATTAGTGTTAATGTTTCTGACAAATCACCAAACCAGATTGAAAAAGAGACTCTTCAAGAAACAGAAGAAGCCTCAAGGTTCGAATTGATCAAAGAGTCAGACGACTCTTTTTATGTCCTTCAGAGGTATTTAAGGCTGTATCTCTGTCACAGGGTGCGACAGACACCCTTATCCAGGACGTCTCTGTATAATTACATGCAAGAGGGCCGTCATTTCAACACTGCTCCCCTCACTAGATGAAAGACAGGTAAGACATAGTCATGTAATTGGCCCTCTCGCTGAGGGAAGAGGAAAAGAGGGCAGGTGGGTTTGTTTCAATATGTCCTATTCATCCTTGTTCCCACCATTTCTATCTGACTGTCTCCAGTCGATTGTAGGTCATGTTTTCCAATGCGTCTGTGTCTTCGGGACATATCTGTGGCGCTTAAGCGTCCAGATTTACACACTCCACACCACTGTATAACGGTCACTCAATGTAAACACGTGCACAAACAAATAAATGCTTAAACGCAGATGTATGCAAGCGTATGAGACAAGGGTGGACACATCAACTAACAAAGACTTGCTTTCAGTAACACTTGGTAATTTAAATCAATGAAACAAAAGCGTTCTTGCACTTAATAGCAAGAGCGTGTGCACAACAACATAATCGTTATTTGCTGCTGACAGCAGAAGATGTAAGCAGCAAATGACTGCGAGATAGGCTTCATGTGCCTTCTTTTCTCCACCATTTCACCTTCAATTTATTCTGGAAATAAAAAATTAAAAGGGACAAATGGGGTATTTATAAGTGATTATGAGAGACTAGAAGAAGGTATTACAGTGATGACACCTCAAATTAAAACATAATATAAACAAAAATATAGACGAATTAATTGATCAATATTAGTGAATAAAATAAAATCTGTTAATAGGAAAAAGTTTAAAAAGTTTAAATGACTGGGAATACGTTTACCCTTGCAGATCCCCGTAGAGCTTTTGTTGTGCCTAAATCCCTGTTATGGACAGATGGCAACATAAAGACCTCCACCAAAAGTATTCTCTGACCCCAGAACAGAAGTTAGTCTTTCATGCCAGTTTGTTTCTTCCACCACCTGTCAACCCCTGAGTGACATACTGTAGGGTACAGCTCTTACATCTCTCCTGACAGACCGGAGAATACACACAAAGACTTCCTGTGAGCCTGTCCTTCCAAAAGCATCTTCTGTCAAACCTCTCTATCCCATGGGCTGCTGGTTGTCTGTTTGTCCCTGCTCAAGTCAGCTATTAAGATTTAATGTTTGGTCGTTTAATGTTAAAATGCTACACTTCAGACAAAGGAAGAGGGTTTGGAGGTTTAGGTTAACCTTGTGCGCTGGCACAAAAGGTTAGGCTTTGAGGCTTAACTGCACTCTACGTGGCTTACAGTAGAGAAGGTACAGATAGAAGACTGTTTTTTCCTGCTATAGAACGAATGAGAATCTTATGAAGTGTAACTGATTTCAGTTCTCTCATTCTGTAGTAAAAGACAAATTTATTGTGTCATCTTCAGTGCTAGAAACAAAATTCATTTTCAAAACAGCCAATGTCATTTTTTTATTTATTGTTCTCAACTGCTTGCTAATGGATATTTAATTGTTAATTCTAATATCCCCTGTTTTTAAATTTTTAGGCACCCATTATCACACTTAAAGTTTATCTCTAAAAACGCAAATAATTTAATACACACTGTTAAATGTAATCTTCACATAATGTCATAATAAAAATCTAATTTTCCATACTGTATGTTATAATGTTGTAATTGTAGTATCTTTATTTAGTTATTTAATTAATTTGATCAAGATATTAATATTAGCCATTTATCAGTTTTCGGTCATAACATGAAAATAATTATCTGTTTATTAGTATCTGATTATTTCAAACTGAATTGTATTTTCCATAACTACTTAGATATCTTTCATGATTGAATTCTTTAAATGGGTTATATGAAATTGCTAAAAATAACATTATTTTGTGTAATTTTAAGGTAAAATTTTTACAAAGCTCATCGGTCTGAAAAGCGAGGTGTACGCCGATTGGCCAGTTATCCAGTGCGTTGTGATTGACTGAATGTCTCAAGCGTGTGATGGAAATGTTATGCCCCCTTAACATACTGTGATGCCGTGTGTCCCAGTTCGACGACAGAATAAAACCCATTACAAACGAGGCATTTGTTTCATCCAATGGGAATATAATTACTGATTATAATGGCTTATACTGTCTTTTTACGCATTGCGTATGGCGCCACATAAACATAAAACCATATCTGCATTTGTGATCAGAGAAACAACAAACAACAAGCGCTACTCTACACTGCTCAAAATTTGCGTTAGATAACATCAGTGGCAAATTCTTTCAATATGTAAACGTATTTACAGGTTGTGAGTCAGAAGCGCCAGAATGTCCTTGCAAAGTTGGAATTGCCCCACTTTACAGAAACAGCCTTTGTGCACAGATGCATCGTAGGCTACCGATTCAGGAAACAGTCCTCCTCCTATGTGAAATGTGCTGCACACATCTGAATATTTGGGTTGAACTGTTCCGGAACAGTGTTGTAAATACAACTCAACCACTGATTTGTAGTTGTGTCCTCTTTTGGAAGGCCAAACATGGTAGTTTCTCTTTCACAGCGAAACACACAGTGTCTCCACTACATGGCGCCGGTGGCAACAGTGACAATAAAAGCTACACCTTGTTTCTTTAAGTGACCATTTGGGCGGCGTTCAGTGGTGGACAGTAACGAAGTAGCTTTACTTCGTTACTGTACTTAAGTACTTTTTCAAGTATCTGTACTTTACTGGAGTAGTTTTATTTTGAGTAACTTTTACTTTTACTTCACTACATTCCAAAGCATAAAATCGTACTTTTAACTTCACTACATTTCATAAAACACATCGTTACTCCCTATAATATATCACGTGCTCCGACACGCAGAAGCGCACCAAACGATTTGTTTACGAATTAGAATGATCCGATTGCAGCTGTTCTGGAGTCGACCACTCACTGATTCAAATGAACCATTTAGTGCGAGTCTACAGAAGTGAGAACAGAGAGATCTTGTGAGTGCGCGTGCGTCTGATGTTGCTAAAAGTAAGTTATTAATGTCAAAATTTTGGATTAATTATTGTAACTGAAAATCATATTTAGGTCAAAATTGTCAGTTGTTTGGGAGTTAATCTGTTAAAGCCCACTGAAATTCTCGAGTGCAGACGATGCAGACAAATCAATCAGCTTCTCTGTGTTTTAGGTTAAAAAAAAAAAACTAAAAAAAAAAACCTTAAACTAATAGATTAAATAAAATAATTTGTGTATGTTCAAATTCCCTGCTGCCGTAATATTAACAGCTTTATTAAAATGCTACCATGTCCTATGTGACGTCTGTTTTTATATTGTTTATCAACAGTAACGTTATACATATGTATATTGTTTGGATTAACTAGACGAGTAGACAGACATGAATGTTTATTCATAACCGTACTGAAAATAAGTAAATATTGTTAGCTGATGCTAACTGTCTAGCTAACAAGCTTGCTGGTGCTAACTTGAGGTAATTTTTATAAATAATTTCCAAATATTTTTATTCAACCACATATACATATACATATACATATATATACATATACATATATATATATATATATATATATATATATATATATATATATATATATATATATATATATATATATATATATATATATATATATATATATAACTTTTATAAAGAATATCTCTTTGGCTTTGAGACTTTAGTCTTTGAAACTTTACAGATCTTTTAACACTCCAAAGAGAAAGGAAAATTTAAATAGCATCATATGACTTAAAGAAATTTTTTTATAAAAATTTTAAAATGTAAATTTCATTTTATTTTCAGATTTAAATGCTGCAATAATGTAGTAAACTATCAGATACTGAGATTCATTTTAATACCTGCAGAAGATTACACTTTTCTATGTAACTAAATTCATGTTTTAAAAGGTAAACTTTAAGCGTAAGACAATGGCAATGGTTGTTTATATATAAAATTGGAAAAATGAGCATAAACATTAAAAAATTAAAAATGTAAATATGTATTATCTAAAACCATTCAATAAACAATGTTGCTCTGAAATATCATGCATTCACAACAAAAATCAGAAAGAAACACTTTGGATCTTGACAAATGTGTGGTCAAATAATAAAAATAACTCCTATCAGTCCTGATGTACATTTTAAATAATGTTTGTTATTATTATTAAGCTTAATCTCAGTCAAGTCAAATACAGCCATAAAAACCTTAAGAACCGTCATATACAGAACTGTAGTGGGATAGAAAAAAAAAACATTCTCCCACCGATGGTCTGACAACATGATGTCAGAAATCATTCTTAAAGAAAGTCCCACTGCTTCACTTCAACATTAATCAATCAAAGAGAAACACCCTGCCCACATCTCAGCTTTCAGATCGATAAACATCTTCACAGCCTTCATGAGTGCAATCCTGCTCCCCCTCCCCACAGACCTCAGGTCTGGCTGGGCTCTGTACGGAGCGCTCCGGAGCGAGACGTGCAGGGGCGGCAGAGTTTAGAACGGTCGCGCAGGGAGTTAATGAAGCCACACCAGTCAGCATGGCCGTCCATCTGTTTCCTTAATCCTTGTAAACATGAGCCACACTGTGATAGGGTGCTAGTCAACCCCATTGCTGTGATTTACACACTTAAGGACAGTGCTCACTGTGAATGGATGGATGAGCAGGCGGGGATTGGGAAAGTGTCGGCCGTGACAGCTTTTATGAGATGTCTCCGCAAAGTATCAGGGTCTGCAAGTAGCCATATTAGAGAGGTGAAGCGGAGCTGAGTGAGCAGAAAGGTGAGAGTGAGGTCGGCCGTGCCATCCATCTGTCCATCAGTGGGTAAGAGGCTTGGGGAACTGAAGAGGGGGCATAAGTAAAAAAAAAACAAGTGAACGCAGAAAATCCAAACATTGCACTAGCAATAAGTGCGAAGATGCCAATCTAGATTAAGGTAAAGTGTCAAAGTGAAGCTTGTTGAGTTTGCACAAGTGAGGTGTGTGAAAACACACCTGATTGACAGGCCTTGTGAAAATGGCCTTGCTGTGAACCCCAGTTAGTAGTTTAAGACCCCCTCTGCTTCACTTCACTCTCCAATTGCTCTTTCGCACTCATCCCATCACCCACAACCTGTCAGGTTCAGCTACCGCTCACATTTTTAAACCATTCTTGTGTCTGAACTTGCTATGCTACTACTTAACCGGCTAACTAAAAGATTTGAGAACATATTTAAACATCTAAAGTAATTTGGAGATTAATTGAATATATTTCCATTATAAAACCCATTTGTGTATGAGACTCATTCAAATCAGTAATTTGTATTTTTTTTAACTATTCCTTAAAATAAACGTATTGTAAGAGTCATTCGTTCGGAATCAAGCGGGTTGTGATGTTTTTTTAATTCACTAAAAAGAACTGGTTTTAGACATTTTCAGTTTTGTTTGTTTTTGCCAGCAGCCCATTAGAACAAGTAAAAAAAAAAAAATGTTTCTCACCGTTATGTGGCTGGTATACTGTAGTTTTACTGCATCAAATTCAATACACGCTTCATACTATTCCAATGAAAACTGTGATTATTTGAAGAAGAAAAAAAATCTTTATATTTACTCAGCCCTAAAAAGTTTTTTAGTTCACTGTCTTTATGCAATCATACGCTTTTTTAAATGGAAGAGACTGCTCAAAAAAAAAAAGTGTCTGAAGCCTTTGTGTATGATGTCTGTAAAATAAGCGTGCATTGCACCTCTGCATTCCCACTTCAAACAGCTTCCAGAAGTAGTCACTATAACTATTACAAGTAAAACTTTACTTGGTGTACGACTGAAAGTACCCCACCCCTAAAAGCAGATTTCACAGGGAATCACAGAACCAACTTTTTCCGATTAACCCTTTTCTGCATTTAAAAACATTAAATGGCTCCAGAACCTTGTCGGTGGGGACGCATCACCAGAGTCTGGGAGTCGGGCCAGAGGGTGTGGAAGCGGCAAAAACACATACTCCATAGGGATTAAGCATCACTATTTTGCTTTTTCCAGAACAAGCCCAGCAGTCAGGGTGCAGCCAAAATCCATGACACTCATCCCAAGGGCGTTGACTGTGGAACTGGGCCTCCTTGACTAGACATGACCTGCTTTAGATGTGTAAAGAGTGCCTTTCATTGGGTTCATTTGTAAAGGTCAAATTCTACACAACAGCTCCAGTGGATAAAACATTTACTGCATTGCTTTCCCTGTGAACCTCTAGACTGGATATATTTATTAACATTTATACACTTCTCTCGGGTGTCATACACTCTCAAACATTCTCATTTCCAAGTCAGGCAGAGTCAGGGTTGCTTTATTACAAAAGCACATTGTGTGTGGCCTTCTACATCTGGCACAAAGAAAGCTACAGCGACGCCACAAGAGGACATTACTCTTTGGTCACACACCATCAGACTGCCTTTACCAGCACGCCACACACACAGGGGACGTTTCGTTCCAGCACTTCGACATTGAAAACCAGCCGGTGAGCAAGCATGTGTGTGTTCTCGGATAAGACAGGCCACATCCCTCCCAAGAGGCCCCCTGTAGCATGCAAACCATGGCAGAACCCTAATAAAAACCCCAAGAGATCTCCTCCACCCCTGGGGCAGATGGGAGTCTTAATAGGCGTTAAACTAAAGCCTCTTTCACACAGAAATTCCTGAAAACACATGGATATTGTGTCCCGGGATTTGTCCCGGTATCGTATAATTGTGGTTCATTCACACTGCAAGTGATTTTCTGTTCAAATCTTCACACACATCCACACACACATCCCGTAAAGACACGTGACATTACGATGTGACATGTAATGTGACGTGCAATGTGGCGTGTTTTGTTTCACTTAAGCTGGCGAACGATTACAACTTCAGCGCGGATAATGAGTAATTAACTGATCTCTTTTTCATTACAGTTTGCACATATTTTTCGTCACGAATTTTAGATCTGCCTTCAAATCACAAAAATGATAGGATTCTCCACACCAGCTTTCGAAAAGGGAATGCAAACTCCCCTCACAATAAAGGAACCAGAACAAATGGGAGCACATGAGGGAGTGGATAGGAGATGAATGAACTACTAAAAAGAACAAGAGAAAGGTGTTTGACAACAAAAACAATCAAATATTGGAAAGAGATGCCATATTTTGTCTCTGTATGAGATACAGAAACAAAACCATAGCGTCACACTTGGGCATAAACCACAGGTTGGCTGTGGTCTAATCTTCAGGCATGGACCGGGTTGAACTTCCTTTGAAGGCTAAGAAGATGAGGGAAATCTCCATGGCCTCAGAAAGTCTCTCTTTCAAGGCAGAAAGCACAAAGGCAGGTGGACTGCAGGAGAACTATTCACGTGGCCCTGGCACCACCGCTTCCAGACCCCTGCCGAAAGGAATCTGACATGCTACCCAAACCCCCACCAGCACCATCAGGGGGTCTGAGCTGAAGGCTCTTCATTCCTTCATTCATTTTCATAACTCTTTTAACTTTCACATATTACTTTCAAGATCCTGATGCAAGCCATCGGTTTGCCAGTCTGACTCAGAAGAGAGGCTTAGAGAGAAAAAAAGACCAACTTTACAAGTCACATCCATCTATCAATCAAAACGAGGAGTATCGTTTCTCTAGCCAGCAACTCAAAGCAAACCCTGAGAGTGAGCGAATGACACTTCTAGATGTCTGTCATGCAGTTGGGTTTGGAATGGATGCTACTGTATGCAGCCATAGCTGGACCTTGCCAGACACAGCAGCCTGGGGAAAGGCTGTCCGCCAAAGACACTGTTGGCTTGGCATGAGCCTCGGCTGCAGGTCTGGCTCATTGTGAAATATTCAGGAGTCTCCTACAAGGGAAGTGTGAAGCTTGGAGTCGACTGGCTGGCATTAAAAAGAAGAAGATGAAAGACTTGGTCACATGTACAGTAAAGCCCTACGACTTTAAACTCAAACATGACGGCTCATTGTTCGGGAGAACTGAAAAACAAGTGTGACTAAGAATGGAAAGCCGGGACAGGAAACGCAAACATACACCGTCAGTCACTCTCTCAGTGCCTAAAGGAGTTGCGAGTACACTGACCCCTCCTCCCCATCGCCCTTCACCCCACAAACACCCCACACACGGTGGCAGAAAAGAGCCCCATTCAGTTCTCTATTCAGCCCGCCACAAAGCCACCCCACCGAGTCATTCTTCTACGGACCCTGTCACTCTCCGCCCCTCCGACCCACCACCACCACCCAGCTGCCGTAAACCAGGGAGGGGTGAAGAGTCTCTCTCTCTCTCTTGTATTCTCATTCAGCTATCCACTCCTCGCTTTGACTTCATTAAAGTCTCTTTCTTTGCTTTCCCATCATCCACCCATTGCTTTACACACAATGTTCCCCCACAACACTCTCTGAACAGATTCTCTGTTCTTCTTGTTCATGTATCCTTGAAGTCAGTCTTTCTGCTATTACTCACATAGTATCTGTAGTAAAACTGTGACAATCAATCCCCCCCCCCCCACCCCCCAAAAAAAGTTTGATACACTTTTACTGTAATAAAACCATGGTTATTTTGTAAGGTAGTACAAAGACTACTTACCAAATATATAAATAAACAAATACACCCATATTAAATATTGATTTGAGCTGAAATTAAATATTAACTTAAATTAGAATAAAGCATTTAGTAAATTACAAAGTAAAAAAAAAAAAATCAGCCTAGCAGCAAGGTGAACACTATAAGAAAATTCAATTGCATATTTTATTCATGTGCAATACATATTTATATGGACTAGTAAGCCAAAACAAATTCCTTCTTAATTTTAAATAATCTCTTATTCAGCTATTTGTGGGTTTTTTTATAAACAGTATTTTCTACTTCTATTTTCTTCTGAGCTTAGCAGAATTTATGCCCACCATATATATGCTAAAAGTTTGCCAAAAGTGATTTTTACTATAGTCAGCTATTCTGGCATTAAAAGACAATGACAGCGAAGTCATTGGCAGATATGAAAGTTGCATGAGCAACAGTGAAATTAATAATTGAATCTTCATTACACATAAATAAAAATAAAAAAACCGCTGAATATAGCAATGGACCAATCAGAACCAGTATTGCAGAGAGATGTGCAATAAATCTTTTTAGTCTAGTGTCCTTCCGCTCCCACACACTCCCTTTCCTGTTTGTTCCAGATTTATGATATTGTACATGCACAGTATTGGCAAAGCATTAAAAATGTCCACCATTAATATAGATAGCTCTAGGCATCGATAAGAACCTTAATAAAAACTTCTCCACTCAACGATCTGCTCATCACTCGCTCCTCTCTGTCGCTGTCCCTCACTCTCCCTCCTTCTCTCGTCCTGTCGCTGTCTTCTTCTCTCAGTCTGTGCCAGGGACTTAATGATGCTTGAATGCCAATGCTTCTGACTCCTGACTTTCCACTCTCACCCTCTTTTTTTAATAAAGTCTATTTAAAAGGCAATCCCTATGCTTCATCGATCTACATCTCTCGATGATATCTCTCAGGCTTTTTCTTTATCACTGCTTTTTACTCTTAAGTATGAATACAGCTGCACTCCATACTTCACACACACATATCCACATAAAAGAAAGAAAAAAAACATATCTATTTTAATGTTAAGGTAGATAAACAACAAAATACACCCACTCTCTATGTCCCTATGAGTAAATAATCAAAATGAAGATTACAATATATATATATATATATATATATATATATATATATATATATATATACTTTATACACACAAACTTAAGTTTGAGGTCAGTAAGATTATTTTCCAGAAAAGTCTCTTATGCACACCAAGGCCACATTTATTTAATTAAAAAATAAACATAATGTAATGCAATGTAAAATAACAGTTTTCTATTTTTAAAATATATAAACAAATTTAAAAAGTTATTTATTCCTATGATGGCAGTGCTAAATATTCAGCAGTCATTACTTCAGTTTTCAGTCTTACATGATCCTTCAGAAATCATTCTAATATGATATTTGGTGCTCAAGAAACATCTCTTATGATTAGCCATGCTCGAAACAGTTGTGCGGCTTGATATGTTTTGTAACATTATAAATGCCTTTACTGTCACTTCTGATACATGTAATGCACCCTTGCAGAATAAAAGTTATTATATATCAAATACCGGCTGAAATAAATGTTTAAAAAATAATAATAATAATAATCTGACAATTCAGCATGTAATTCAGTCAGGCGATAATGAAGTGTTACTAACAACCCTCAACAAGTTTCTGTACCACCCCTCTCACACCTGCCTGCACAGACGAAACATGTCCAACACCACTTCAGAAATCCATTGCATCATAAACAGATCACACGCACAACCATAAACTGCTTTAAAATATTAAAGAGGGCCACTTTACAGTGATGAATAATACAGTTTGGGGGTGAGTGGAAAACCAGCAATCTCCTCCAGTGCCCTCTCCTCACCCCTCTCTCTGCCTCCCACAGCGGCCATAAAGCTAATGCACACCACAAGACTGGCGGTTCAGATCTCTGCCAGACCTCTCACCGATCCATGCATTCCTTCCTTCGCATTTCCCTTCCTCTAGACCTAATTACAAGCTGGTTCTCTTCCTACCTAAGTTTTCTTCTCTATGCCTTTTGTAGATTTTGCATTCATGGACGAATTTAACAACATGAATCTTACCTTTCACAGCAAGCAAACTCAACCACAGTTGACCTATTCTCAGACATAACCAATTATCCCCCCATGCCCTGGACTACCGGCAGAGAATTCCGGCAGCCTTGAATGGGGGGGATCCGACATGTTATGCTCTCTGAACATGATAGGCAAGCAAGAGGACACCTCCCTACTCCATCTTGACCTTAGGCACTTCAGCTTGACCTACATCCGCCCACTTTTCACTAGGCCTGAACTTAATCCTCTTGAAACTGTCCAAACAATACGAATCAGAAGTTTAGGTGTTATTCAGCGCAGTCTCGAGAGTGGAATCTTCTCCAGCTCCCAAAACACACAACCCGTGCACGACTGCACGTGAATCCAGACAGTGCGACTCCATTGCGTATACAACAGCACACGTCTGCCGTCTCGATCCAGCTCAAGAGTGTATACAGGGACGTTCTGCCAAACAAACACACATGCATAGACACACACACAAACAGGGAGGAGAAAAGCTGATTGGGCAAAGGAGCCAGAAGTGGGTTCCTGGCAGTCTGGGTAATGAATGTGTATGTCAACACTGAGAGAGCTATACCATACAGGAAATCTGAGCTCAGCACATCCACAATACAGACAGACAGGAGGGGCAGAGGAAGAATACAGGACTGGACAGAATGAGAGAGAAGATAAACGTTATCCATCTTGAGTCTGATGTTTTATGGATGATATGAAATATGCGCTGACATCTCCGTCTCAACGAGAGACAGGCTTGGAGTACTTCTGTCTGTAAAATCTAGACGCTAAATGTATGCAGAAGCAGTTTCTCACATACTGTATAGGTGAGATCAGGGCAAGTTGTCACTTTTTTTATACACTACAATGAATAATTCTTTGAGTGGGTTTATCTAATTATTTCTTGACTACAAAAAAGCAGCTGAATACTTTCAATATTTATTGCCCAAAGGAAAAAAAAATAGTTTGCTAAACACAAATCCAATAACATGGCATGTTGTCTCATGATGATTAATTTAGAACATTTAAAACAACTTGTTCCTACACATATCCTCAAAACACTTTTTTCACCTTTTCAGTTACATTTTTTAGACAACTTCCCTGTGTGACAACTAGGCCTGATCTAGTCTATATTAAAAACCTGATGTCCAAATAAGCATGTTTTCTAAAATGGTCTCCGCTGCTGGCAGATCAAGGGCAAGGACAATTAAACTGCAGTTCACATCCGTCTCCAAATCTGACGTTAAATCAACCTGTCCTTTTTCTTTCCGATTTCTCTTTCCCATTGGAAAACCAATCAGCCAAACCCTTAGAATGTGCACTTCTGATTACATACAGTATGTGGCCAGAGCGCGGAGAGGGATAGAGATTTCTTCGACGCTTCATTGCTTTCCGTCACTTTTAAGGTCAGACAGAAGGTATGCTAGCCTTCATACAGAAACAAAAACATGAAAAAAAAACATCTACTCATGAATATGTCTCCTTTGTATGACAAATAACAATCAGATAAGAACTTTTTAAATATGTCAGTGAATGGTTTGGTTATTTATATTAGGTCATTTTCAAAGGAATCCCTATATGATCATTGCTGCCAATTCAACACGGTTTCTTCCAAATTCTTCTGTAAAAAGTACTTAAACCGAATGAACTTCAGACCACATTACCGATTACAAATGAAAACAAAATTGAGCTACTTTCAGCAAAATTCATTACTCCACAAAATTAAGCTAACCCTAAACTACATCAATCGGAAAAGTAAAATACCAGAGAGGAAGACATTTTAATTCAGAACTCTCTATCTCTGCTTTTCTTCAGATGTTGTTTCCTTTTTTACAAGGTTTATTTTTTCTGTCTTTCAGGAGCCAGGAAGGCATTGAGCTAAACCTTAATTACTCCAAGAACACCAGGGGTTCTGCTTTTTATCCGCTGCTTGGAAGCTCAGCATGGCAAGCAGAAAGAGAGGAGATCAACTGAATATTCCTCTCTGAAGGCAGAGAGAGACAGAGAAAGAGAGAGAGTCACATCCCTTCATCTGGTTCTTAGTTATCTATATCACGGCATAGATAGATAGATAGATAGATAGATAGATAGATAGATAGATAGATAGATAGATAGATAGATAGGGTTTTATACAGGGTTTACTATTTCAAATGAACAGTGCCACCTGTTATATTTCAGTGATAATGCATAAAGACATTTAGTAAAGTGGATCAACAAAAACATTATTCAATATATTTTCCCCCATAATCCCTCTATTAATGCTTCTATCTCTTGTAAAAGGTTGCAGGAGCTTCTATGCAATTTTTTTTAAAGCAGGCCAGAAAAAGTAGCTTGCTTTCTTTATAAACGATCAGTGAGTCATCTGCTGATGTGTAAAACAAGGCATCACTTAATGGTCTTGATAGTCGACAAATGTTGAGAAACACAAATCCTGCTCGACGACCTCGTTATCTCTAAACTTATCCGTGTTTTGGGTGTGTAGCCTATACGTGAGTGCGCGTGATTAGAAAATCCATTCCACTCCTCTCCTCTCTCGTATGTTTCAGACCGAAAGTATAAGGAAGTGGTTTATTATTAATACGTACACAGTGCATGTTAATATGTTCTTATTAAAATGGCTCGTACCTGCGTGGATCACAAAGGTTGCGCAGAGTAGAACTAAACCGAGCAGGGAAGCGGGAGTTTGGTCGCGGTGTGTCCACGCTGAGAGCATCTTCACCCGGTCACGCTACTGCCAAACGCCCCCCAGGTGCTCTCGCTCCAGTCGGCTGAACTCTCGCTGAATCCTCTGAGAAGGACACTCCAAACAGAGTGTAAAACGTGGAGGCGGGTTTTTCCTTAAACTTCACAAACTCACAAAAGATCGCACCGTGGTTTATAATAATAACCCAAATCGCGAAGCGACAAATTTTGAATTACAGTTACAGAAAATGTTCAGTCATGCACATTGCAGTCTCCCTCCGTAGTGAGACACAAAATAGCCAACAACCTGCGTAAAGTTCATCCCATTCACAACTCCACTGAAGCAGCGAATGCGTTTTCTCTGGTACTGTTTGAAAACAACTGGATTTTCCGTGAACAAGTCGAAAACAAAAGTACTTGACAGCTTTATTCCTGTTGGGACGAGTAGAAAAAGTTGTCCGCAAGCGTTAAATTATAATGCCATAGTTGTGTGGTCTCCGCTGTTATCTGTGGAGCGCCATAGTCAAGACGCTGCCGCTCTTCTGTGTCTGGAGTACTGAGTGTAAACACACGGACACGGGTATGAAGCGCGAGCCTCCAGACTCTCATCTCCCATCAACCAATCATCAACCTTCACAGACCCAAACTGAGCGCTGGCGAGCAGAGACGCGAATAGAGATGTGGATGGAAACACGGAAATCACGGAGACGGATTCAGGGATTCACGGGGAGGAACAATATCCATTATATTAATTATAGCTGAATTAAAATGATTTTTTAATTTTAAAAGGAACTGTATTATTATTATTATTAGTATTATTAGTAGTATTATTGTTGTTGTTGTTGTTGTTGTCATTATTATTGTCGTTTTGTTGTTGTATAGATTATATTTTATAAATATAATAAACAAATAATTGTTTAGTTATTCATGTAACCGTTTTTTTCTAGTAAGGTGAGCTGCGTTCTTTGACCTTTACCATGTACTTAATCATGATCTTCTGTTATTATGTTTAATAAAGGGTTGTTTGGATGAACGGTGTTTAGAATGTGTTAATGTTAGCTTTAGTATTAGTGTTAGTAACACAATCACAATTTACTGTGATGCCTCCCAGCACGTTTTATTCACGTTCAGTGCATTAATGAACGTGTTTTTGGGAACACCACAAGAGGGCGACAGTTTCTACATGTGCTTTTGAATCATTTTAGATGCTGAATATGGGCTGATTGTTTAGTGTCCATTTGGTTTCATTGTTCCCCTTCAGAAGGCTGCAGTCAGAGCTCTCAAGTTTTGGTTGTGTAAGCAGGAAATAAAATGTAAACAGGTTATTCAAATTGCAGTCTACTTACCACAGGAAGCAAAATCGTTTGTAATGCAGATGGAGGAGGACCATCATAGACCATCATCAATGTTAAAAAGGGCAGCAGTTCCTGATCTGCGGGTAGCAGACAGGGGAAATGCTCTGTAAACAACCATTAAATTGATATTTAATGAGAGTTTACACTGATTTGTCAATGTTAAAAAGTCTAAATGTTTACAGATCTCAAATCGAGAAAATGTGAAAAGTTTTTCATGGTTTACAGGCACAGCACTACAACTTTTTTACCCCATATATCAGGTGAAATTCTTAAGTTTATAAATATGTTCTATTTACACCTGCTAAAGTAGCTAATAGGAAGAAAAAAAAACATCCTGTGAAGACATACTAAAAATGGTGCTTGTAAAAAGAAAGTCTCGTTAACTGTCAGACAGTGTTCATGCTAAAATGACTGTGTCTGGCAGTCTTTAACACAAATCTGACTTTGAAAGCTCATAATCCCAGCGGACCAGTGATGATTCGCCGCATTTTTCCCTCTTCAGTTTCCTGGAACCTGGATGTGTTTCAGAATTCAGAGTTTAGTCTGGTCATAAAATACAATAAATAAGATTTGTCAAGCAAAAAAAGAGTGAATGGTTACGGGATTAGTTCATCCAAAAATGAATACTTGCTAAAAATATATATATATATTCACCCTGAAGCCATCCAAGATGTAAATTAGTGTTTTTCTTCATCCGCACAAATTTGGAGAAATTATGCATTTCATCACTTGCTCACCACAGTGGTTCCTCTGCAGTTAAAAAACTCTCATTTTGACGGTACCCATTCACTGCAGAGGATCCCTTTCTCCAAATCTGATGAAAAAACGAACTCATCTATATCTCGGATTGCCTGAGGGTGAGTCATTTTCAGCAAATTTTCAATTTTGGGTGAACTATTGGTTTAATACTCAGGTTCAAGAATCAATTAATAATGATGGCAGATTTGTGAGCATGGACATAAAGAATTACTCTGCTGTATCTTTAATTCAATCAATAAGACACTGCAACTAGCTGAGCAAACTGTCAAAACGATTTGATCCTCTGTGTCATCAGCTCAGATAAGTTTGCAGCCTACTAATGGAACATGGTTTGCTTTCATTACTTCCCATGCATATCTCAAACACATCTTCAGTTGCTGTGCAGATGGCAATTGCGATAAGATTTGCGGTGCTTCAGACTGAATAATGTTGAGATTAATTGGAAATGTAACTCATGATGAGCCGTGTAACAGTGAGCTGAGTAGGTAAGGAGTGAGAATGACAGAAGCGTGGGGGTAAAGAGGATGAATAATGGAAGATGATGCTGCTCACTGAAGAGAGACAAAGAGAACATGCACATTCTATTATAGTCATTAGAAGAAAAATGCTTAAATATATGTCTAGCACTGCTCGCATTAAAAATCAAATTTTGAAAAGCATATAACGTGTCCCTTAAATTCATGAAGGACACCCTAAAATAGTCTGTAGGTAATAGAGTGGGATAACAGAAAATTATTTTCAGGAATTATGGAGCTGCCCTAAACCACAGACTTATTATTCCTGCTGCGCTAGAAAGGAAGTCATGCCATAGATTTCAAGTAAGATATGTTTTCTTCTTCTGATCATACTTTGTGGGAAACATCCCTAGAAAGTTAAACCTTAATACATTTACAACCTTCCCACGTAAAGATGAATAATGTTTTAATTAAACATTACATTTAAACGTAGGTGTAGGGTTAGTGTATAGACAATAAATAGACAATAATTAGGTCAATATTAAATATTTGGTTCCCACGAGGAATGTAAAACCTGACACGAACCTTCCAATGGTCCCCTCGAGGAAAATGGCTAAGTAACATTTTAATTAAAATCTCAAATTGCAAAAACAGTCACTGTAGGTTAGATTTAAGGGTAGGTGTTGGGTTATAACATACAGAAAACATACTAATAAGCTCAGTATGATAACAATGAAAAGGCCCTATCATAATGGGTGCATGGTTATAAGTATGACTTGTGAGTGATTCCATGCTGAGTTCACCTGTCCCGCCTTGTTCTAATCCCCGGGTACACCTGGGCCCGTGGGCCGCAGGAGCTTTTAGCAGATTGCATGGGCAAGACTATTACTCTGATTGTTGCCCTAGAAACTCAGCTTTCCTGCGGGGCTATGGGGAAAAGCTAATGAAATTAAAGGTGCCACAACAATTGGGAAAAATGAGAATTTTCTGTTCGCATGCTCCTTTGAACCCTTTCCATCAGCTGGATGCTGAAATGTAGGAGTTGGCCTTAAGCTAACAAAGTAAAAAAGCATGGCAGAGAGGTCAGACAAAGGTTTCCAAGAGTCTTTACCTTCTGCTTTTTCAATTTCAGAATCCCTTGCTTGTAATATGTGGAACCGTGGACTGCTAGGATCATCAACGAGGGAAACAGATCAAAGTTCTGCGAAACTTGCTCAAAAAGGAATTATTTATTAGTGATAAAAGACCCAAGAAATTTCTCATGAAACAGCTAACGTATCTGCTAAAGGTTCATTTAACTTTGAACAATACAAGCAAACAAGCAAGTACACTACTGGTAAAATGTTTGGAATAATAAATGATTTTATGTTTTTGAAAAGAAGTCTCTTATGCTCACCACAGCTGCATTTATTTTTGCATTTAATCCTCAAAAAGACATAATAGTCAAACAGAAAGCAGTTGTTTTAAATTATTTCAAAATATTTTTATTATTGTTTTTAGAAATATTTTAATTTAAAACAACTGCTTTCTATTTGAATATATATAGAAAAGTGATTTATTCCTGTAATAGCAAAGCTGAATTTTCAGCAGCCATTACTCAATTCTTCACAATTCATTCTACTAAGCTAATTCGATTCTTGTTCATGGCTTTTTGTAGATTTTTTGATTAACAGAAAGTTCACTGAACAGCAAACATTCAAAATAGACATGTTTTGTGATTATAAATGTCTTTTTTGACACTTTTGGTCAATTGAATGCATTCTTGCTGATTTTAAGCAATATTTATTTATCTTTAAATCTTACTAACCACAAACTTTTTAATGTACAGTGTTATATTACTGTACTGCAAAAAATATTAAACCGTTTTCAACATTGATCAGAAATGTTACTTGAGCAGCAAATACAGATTTGCCATCACATTAATAAATTACATTTTAAAATGAATTCAGATGGAAAACAGTTCATTATTATTTCACAATATTACTGCATTTCTTTTATCAAATAAATGTAGTCTTGGTAGCACAAGAGACTTCTTTCAAAACCATTGAAATCTTAATCATTTCACATTTTTAAAACAATGTAGATGTTCTACAAGAAAACAGAACTCAAATGTCCATACTATAATTTAGCACAGCATACCATTAAAATAAAGAGACAAGACAAATTACTTCAACAACATTTTCAGATCTCAAATAGCTTCCAAAACCCTGGCATATCTCATATTCCTGTCGAAGGGTGGTGCGGGTAAACAGAATTTAATCGGAAATGCATGTTTTTGTTTGTAATTACATGCTGACAGAGAGAAGCACAATACCTTTCAGAGCTGTCAGTTGTACTGAAGACCTACAGTATTCCACACAAAATGCAGGTTTGCCACTAAATAGCAGGTTATTTTTTTATGAGAGGAGATTCATCCTAAATTGTTTGCAGGGTAAACAGACCCATTCAGAATGAGTCAGCGCTCCGTGAAATAGCTGGCTTCTGGTTGATGCTTACACTATGTGGCATTTAGAGCACATAAAAGCAGCGCAGATCTGAGTAATCCAGTCCTTACATCTCACTGTCACCTGTGTAAAGACCTGAGCATGAAATATGAGATTTGAGAAGACGGAACAGTCTGCTGAGAAGAAGGCCTCTGCATCTGACAGCTGAGTTAAATGTGAAGAGGACTCACTTACAATATTTATTCCTCCAAATACGCAAATATTTAAGGCAGAAACATGAAATGATACATTGTTTTAATTATGAGTCTGATCATCTATAATTGATTTTTAAAAGTAGTAGCTATCTGTTATGGCTCTGATTGCCATAGAAACATATTAGTTCAATTAAATATGGTTGCTTCTTTAAGTATCCACACAATTGATCTCCATGGAAACATATTTATTCCATTAAACAATCTTGATTGAAGTATCCAGACAATTACTCCACATTTGCAGCATTCATGCAACAGAAGTGATTTGAAGTAAGTGGCAGTACAAGATTAGGCTCTATTGAGGGTGCTTCTTCTCCCAGCATACCAAGTTCACATCTGTGCATCTTTCTCCTCTCTTTCTCTGCTCATTTATTTAGTTTGTCCTCCTCACACATTTAGCTCAAGCATAATGTGCTGAGAATGAGCCAAGCAAATGGGTCTCATCAGGGAGATGTAGGTTGATTTATCCAAATCAAGAATAAATTTGCTCTCTTTTTATGTGTGTGCATGCATGTGTGTGTCCTATTGATGAAGGCTAAATGCTTAATTAAATAGCATTTGCCTTCATAAAGGCCTTTTGGGAACATGGACTATAAACACTGAAAGTTCAAATGCCAACATGGGTCATATATATTAGTCAGTGATGTGGTGTAAATCCATAGCATACTTCAGACAATGGTATTATTTGGTCTGTCTCTACACATTGTATAGTTTCAGACGGTGTGATTAAATACACCAATGTTCAATATGCAGTTAAATTAATTTTTACTAATTATTGAAATAAACTATTGATAATTTGTGTATATGTTTGTATATTATATGGTTTAGTTTGGCCTCTCATACCATATTGTATAACTATATATTGTTTGTACTGTATTTTATAGTGTTGATTGTTCTGCTACTGTATCGCACAGTATATATTCTATTCTATTCTATTCTATTCTATTCACCAAAAATATAGTTCAGTATTCTAACTGAATGATGACAAGCAGTGTAGCTAGTTTTTTAATTAAAATATAATAGACATAGAATAAACACTTAAATTCATTGTTAATAGTTATTGCAATTAACAATTCTTCATAATATTGTGTGTTTATTTATATATATATATATATATATATATATATATATATATATATATATATATATATATATATATATATATATTAGGGGTGTAACGATACGCGTATTCGTATTGAACCGTTCGGTACGAGGCTTTCGGTTCGGTACGCGGTACGCATTATGTCCCGAACGGTTCGTTGGACTAATTAATTAAATTTGGAAAATAAAAAAGGTGTGTGAAATATAATGTTATGCGTTCAACAAGGTAGCCCAATAACCCAAACGACGTAACAGGCAATGCCCCTGACACCCCCGAAGAAAAAAAAACACCAACTTATATGTTTATGTTAGGCTACTCAGTCAGGCGCTCGCTCACTCAGTACGCGCTGAAGGCTCGGTACGGAGCCCCGCACGTCACCTGTAGGAGAGAAAAAACATCAATCCGTGGCGACGGTTTTGCAATCCGTCCCCTCAGTTTATAAACCGTGCTCATGAATTAATAAACTGTTCACTCGGTTTAACAAATCGTACCCAGGATTAACAAACCGTGCCCACGAATTCCCAGTCCGTGCGTTTAGATTGTGTAAACCGTACCCTCGGTTTTTGAATCCGTACCCACGAATTCATAATCCGTGCGCACGCTTTCGCAATCCGTTCCCTCGGATTTGTATGTAAACTGACACGCATTTTACACTTAACAGTGAAACATGCATCTAACTCCGGCAGGTGGGGTGAGGTGGGTGGAGCTTAGTATAATAAAATCACAAAAATAAGTCTTCATGTTAAGAAAGAATTGTACACAAGCATTTCCAAAACTGTCCAAAGGTTATTTAAAAATAAAGCAATTCACAAATTATTTTATGACAAATATTTTTACTGTCTTGTACTCATTTATTTAGCCTACAAATTAAAATTATAAAAAATAACTTTATTTTTATTTGTATCATTATTATATATTATTAAACAGGTTATGCATAAGAATCTTTTATCCAAAATAACTTACAAAAGAGGAAAAATTACTCCAGAGTCAGTCACAATGCCAGGTTTATTGCACAATAATAATCAAGTGCTATTATAGATTATCAGCAATTGAACAAGATTTTAATGCGCATCTTTCTTATTAAATCTTTGTATTCCACCTCGTACTACACTTGATAGAGAATCACTTGAGACACTTTGCTGTAAACCTATTCCACATAATAATATTCAATAAAACTGTATGTTAACACGTAGGAGTTTGCTGCATGAATCCGTGAGTACGGTTTACAAATCCGAGGGAACGGATTGCGAAAGCGTGCGCACGGATTATGAATTCGTGGGTACGGATTCAAAAACCGAGGGTACGGTTTACAAAATCTAAGTGCACGGATTGGAAATTCGTGGGCACGGTTTGTTAAATCGAGTGAACAGTTTATGAATTCGTGAGTACGGTTTATAAACTGAGGGGACGGATTGCAAAACCGTCGCCACGGATTGCTTTTTTTTCTCCTACAGGTGACGTCCCGGGCTCCGTATACGGACATCACCGCAGCGAATGGTGCATTTACGTTATAGCCGCGGATATGAGACCTTACTCTGTAGTGGAAAACGCAGGTTTTAAGAACATGCTTAATGTAATTGAGCCCCATTACAATATTCCTTCACGAGCCCATTTCAGCCAGACCGTAATTCCTGCTTTGTTCCAAAAAACATAAGCCCAAATAGAGAACCAATTGAGTAAAAACACACTAAATATAAAGAGTTATAGAGTTCCATATAAAAAGAGTTACATCTTTGTATTTGTTCATAACCACTACAACAATATTACATTTAATTTTTTAAAAAAAAATTTATAAGGAGCTATTTTTGTTTTATACAGTATGCTGCTAAGAAAACACCATAGAAGATGGGTAAAGAATAGCTCCATCATTGTTCAATGTAAAAAAAACACATACTTTGTTAGTTTTAATAAATAAAACATTTTTAAAAAAATCAAGGAAATTTATCTGCCAATTTTTTCTTTTTGCTGTATCTAAAACGTACCGAACCGTACCGAACCGAACCGTGACATCAGTGTATTGAACCGAACCGAACCGTGAATTTTGTGAACCGTTACACCCCTAATATATATATATATATATATATATATATATATATATATATATATGTGTGTGTGTGTGTGCGTATGTGTGTGTGTGTGTTGCCACTTGGTGCATTATTATAGAATAAACAGTTAAATTATTATTAATTGCATAAATAATTATTACGATTAATGATAATTAGTGTATTTTTTGTATATTACGTTTTTTGCTTCTTGTTGTATAACTATACATTGTTTCATACTATATATAGATTTCTCTGTATTGTTCTCCTACTGTATTGTAGCCTTTATATTCTGTTCTGTTCTATTCTATTCTAGATTTACCAGTAATAAAGTTCAGTATTTTAACTGCAGGTTGCCAATCAGTGAATGTACTTTAATTAGTGTGTGTTCACAGGTGTGATAAACAGAATTAAAGAGTCTAAAATATCCACTTAATCAAACATCACTTTAGCAAAGTAAGTTACGAATGTTCATTTCAGAATTAAGTGGAACATTCACTAGGAGCAGTCAACAAGCAGCCAGAGCAACCACAGGGGGAAAATATATTGTATGGTTTAGAAAGTTTCAGGTGTTTACTAAGAATGCATCCTTATATGCAAGTATGTGTGTGTGCACTAAAATTAATGAGCATGGGACAAGGAAATGCCACCTACTGGCATTTTACACAAACAATCTCTGGTTTGGTGAGGAATCAGGGAAATGCCTGAGGGCAGAAACATGTCTTCTGCTGTTCTCTCTTATTCCCTCCATCATCCTTCACTCCATCTCTCCTGGACCACCTCACTAATGATCGCTCAGAGTCTGGGACCCAGCTATGCATCATTTACTAGGAGCTCTTGAGAGAGAGGAAAAGAGGGAGAGGGGAAGAGATAGGAAGAATTAAAAAAAGGGCAAGAGACTAAAGAGAGAGGAAGACCTAAAGGGATTGGAGATAGTGTGATTTGGAAAAAGGAAGCATGGCGTAGAAAGAGGGAAAGAAAAACAAGAGAAAGGAATTGATTTGAAGTAACAGAGATAAAGAGAGAAGGACTGAGGGGTGACGGTGGAAATGAGAGTGATGGAAACACAGTGTGCTTGTGTTAATTTCATTGGCAGAGAGCTCAGAAACATGTCTTTGACCTTCCAAAGTCATGGCTCCACTACAAAACAAAATAAATACAAGCGTATAAACTTTGCTTCAAATTAAAATGGGCAAAAAACAAAGACTAAAGATGATCAACAGGAGGGTTCATGAAAGGGTTTTTAAAAAAAATGTAACATATAAACACAATATTGCCAGTTGTTTTTTTTTTTTTGTTTTTTTTGCTCCACCTTTGGAAACTGGAACTGAAGCCTAAACAGGCGGTGTTTCATTTCTGAATGACTCAGTGTTTCTGAACAAATCCAAGGAGCAATCAAGGACTCATTCATAATGGAAATTTCCTGCCTCGTTTCTAAATTAATCCATTTTTTAACAAACTAATTAAATTAATAAATCAATGACTCACTCAAAGACAGCTGTCTATTTTATTCCTGAATGAATGTATTTTTAAAATTAATAATTTGAGTAAATGATTCAATAACACATTTATTAAGAGGTAGAAAACTGCCTATTTCCTTCCTAAATAAATCCAAGTTTTTGAATTAATCAAATAAGTTAATGAATTAATGATTGACTCATAAAGAAAACAGCCTGTTTCATTCCATTTTTCAGCAAATTAATAACTCATACAAAAAACTGCCTGTTTCGTTCGTAAATGAATCAGTGTTTTTTTAATGAATTGATTTAGGGAATGACTCAATGACTCAATGGCAAAGATGGGTGCTCTTTGGTTCCTGAATAAAAATGTTAAATTAATCTGTTGAATAATGAAAGTAATCACACTTGCAGCATGCTAACAATGGGAAATTTAGAAAAACTAATCGAAAAAGTGTTAATTTCGGCAACGAAGTTGAGAACAAAAAATATGAATTAAAAAAAAAATGCTTCTGTGACAAAGATGAGACGTTGACAAGCTAAAACTAATATAAGATGATAAGGGGAATTTCATCCAAAATTTAAATTGTAATCATTTATTTAAAAAATTCCAAATTTAATCCTTGATACAAATTTCTTATAAGCTTAATTGATTTGGTTTTAAGACTAAAACTAGACTAAAACGATGAAAGTCTCAAATTACTAAAATGTGACTAAGACTATTAAGCATTTTCGTCTCAAGATAAAGGCTAAGACTAAGACTAAATCAAAAAGGCCTGTCAAAATGAACACTGGAAAACCCCAACAGACTAAAATGCAGAAATTCAGACAAGCGAAGTGATACAAACAGTGAAATGTCCAGAGCAAATCAAATTAGAGGACTAGAATTAAATGTATAATGCTCAATATAAACACTTCCCACCTTCTCCATGTTGTGAAACAGCGAAGGAAACATTCATTTCTATGTTTGGCAGTGTAAATAATATCTGGAGTCAAAGGTTTACACCAAGATTAAACCCACGGCTAAACACATCCATCCAATAAAGCATTTAAAGGGTTGTCGATCTCATAAATGTCTTGGTTTTATGAGCAGCTGGATGTATCGACTGTTTTGCAGTATCACAGATAAATGAAAGTATATCTAACAGTCGTCAAGGCAGAAAGCATCTGCCTTCCATGTGAGCCGAGCTTCCCAGTTCTAGTGGACAGGAGAGAGAAGGAGCACTGTGCACAGAGTATAAATGGAGAAGGTGAGAAAGCGCTGGAGGCGATAGGAAAGAAAAGGCCCATTCTATTAATCATGGCTTTGATGGAGGGCACCATGGAGTGACAATAAGTTCTGGTGCTCATGCAGCAAACCACGAATCTCAGCTGCTGCTGGCCTTCACTGCAGCTACCTAGAAAGACCCCCATGGGCCCACTGCTCAACCCCACTCTATAAAAGAGACAAGTGGAGACTAGCTTTAGGTAGCAAGGGATAAAGTAGAACAGAGTTATGGAACAGCAGTTCTTTGGAAAAGCTATAAAAAAGGAGCCAAATAGACACAATGTGAGTCTTTTATTTGAAGTCAGACAGAGAGATGATAGGAAAATGCTTGTATATTATACATCACAATGGATTTTAGAAATCTAATAACCACCTAAAGCCACCACTTGTCACCTTTGGTTGTAAGCAGACTGTCTGATAAATGAGTCTTATGACCTCAAGAATAATAGCGTGCAAATGTTCTGTTCTGGACTACAGCTGCTCGCTGCCTTGGTCACCTTATTAGAGGCCTATATAAAGGTCCAGGTGTGTGTTCGCTCTGTTTGCCTGCACAGGCTCCTGAATCACACCAATCTCACCTCCTCCTCAGGGCTGAGATATGGAGAGGGGAGGAAGAGAATGAAATGGAAGAATGAGAACATAAAAGATTTCTTTAATGCTGTGTTACTTTATGTGGTCATTTGTGAAGTGTGAGATGTTACATTACTGCAGCTCTCAAGCAATAAGGCATGAAGTGTCTGAGGTATATTAGGAACTTTCTCTTTTTTTCTGGCCATTTCACCTATTTTCAATATGCCATTTACTTTCTTTTTATGTTTTTAAACAGATTACTTAGATTTATAGGAGCTTTCTGCTGCTTTCTGCTGACCATGTGAAAACCCCTTTAAATAAATATTTTGTTGTTGTTGTTGTTGCAAAGATCCATAGTAATTTGTTCTATTTCAGCTGTTGGTGTTATTTTAACAACATTTCCACCAAACATGACTCCTAAAAAAATATGTAAATTAGAAAATGTCAAGAATGTTGTGTCAGTGCTGAAAACAGTTGTACTCAAAAGTTTTGTGGAAAATGGTTTCCTTTTAATTATCAAAGGATTCTTTAATGTCTAGAAAGTTTCTAGAACAGCATTTATTTGTGGAATAATTGTGGAATTATATTTGAATTTTATTAAACAATATAAATTTTATGTAACTGTTGATTTATTTATAACATCCTTGCTGAATAAAATAACTAATTTCTTAAAGAAAGAAAAATGTATGGTACACTGTAAAGAAAATTCTGTAAAATTACGGTAAAAAAAACGGCAGCTGTGGTTGCTGGAATTTTACCATAAAAACTACCGTAGCAATATTCTAGGTTTTACAGTTTTACTTAAATTTACAGTTAAATACTGTAATTTCATTAACTGCTATAATGGAAATACACCAACTTAATGAAGCACTGAAATTTGTACCTTTGTAAAACACTGATAACCATACTGGTGGTCACGAGAAAGTCACATAATGAACCAAAGCCCATCACAAGCAGCTTTTGAAAAATTAAGTATATAGAAGATGCACGGTGTCATTCACACAAACACTAGTTTGTACAGTGCTCTCTCCACCTTTAATACCGTGACTGAGGTGCCCTTGAGGCACTGAACCCCCAACTGCTCCCCAGGCGCCGCAGCATAAATGGCTGCCCACTGCTCCGGGTGTGTGTTCACAGGGTGTGTGTGTTCACTGCTGTGTGTGTGCACTTAGGATGGGTTAAAAGCAGAGCACGAATTCTGAGTATGAGTCACCATACTTGGCCGTATGTCATGTCACGTCACTTTAATATACAAGAATGATAAGAAAAAAAGTAGAGTAAAAGTAGAGAAGAAACAGTTATTTAAAAAAAAATTATGCAGAGAATTCTGGGAATGTCAATTTATGGTTATTCACTGTAAATTATACAGTCTTTTCTCTTACAAAAACAATATACTACCGTAAAGTTACATGTAATGTCCAATACAGTTTTTTACCGTAAATAGTAGGGGATTTAACCATTTAACAGGTAGCATTTTTACAGTCTTTTACCACTGAAGTCACTGTAATTTATTAATAATTTGCTTTTGATGACAAACATCAGGCTAATCACTTGTGCAGGGCTCTAAACTTACAGTATATATATTTTTATCAGACATTTGGCAGTTTCACTGGCTAAATATCATCCCCAAGAGGCACATCAGCAGCAGCACATAAGCCCAAGTTGCCGGTTCGATTCCACCTCCTGCTGATCCTGTGATCCAATCTGCCAACCACCCAATGATACTCCTATCTCAAAACCGCATGAATCACGGACCAGTCTAAGCCATCTTAAATTCTTCTGTTTGAGCAAACAATGATAACAGACGCAGAACTGCATTAAGTTATGTATTGAACTAGCAGGAAAATTTAATAAATTTTCAGAAGAGCACTCGATCAATATTTTCCTGTGTTCGCTCTTACTCACTCTTATTACAGACACTGTTCTGTGGTATTAACTGACATTTGGTGCTAGTGATTGGAGGTAAAACGAAGAGGAGATGAGCCAGGGTCACTTCCAAATGTGTCTTTGAAATGGCATTAGTCCCATAAAACAGCCGTGGTCTAGCGCATGGATGGGGGAAAGGAAAGATTGAGAGGAGAATAAGGCTAATAGACAAAGATAGGGAGAAGTGGAGTGAGAGATGATAGAATAAAGGGTTTTTAGCCTGCGGTGTTGTAGCTTTTCTTGGTGAGGTGTGAGGAGAGCACATATTTTCCCCACTCTAAACGGGAACAGGGCAGCTCAAAGAGGTGCTAATTTAAACGCAGGGAGACACCTGGACACCTGATTCCAGCTATCCACGGTCCTCACACAATGAGCACACAAGCCCAGCTAAATATAACTCTGCCACATGCTTGTTCTTGCTCACACACACATGTCATACCCTTACCGCTAGCATACTGTATGTGTGTCTACCTCAGTCACATAAGGTGCATCTGTCACACCAGGCATGTGATAATTAGATTTATTAAAATTTGAAACATTTAAGATGGAATGGCACAATCATTTGGCAAGGGATGTTTATGCCCTAAATACGGTTCTTCCCTACTGATTTTAAACTTTGAAAGCTCAAACTGAAATGGATGGTGCTTAGCAAGGTCATGGGGTTGATTCCCAAAGAATGCACATACTGATACCTTGATACCTTGAATGCAGTGTAAGTTGCTTTTGATAAAAAATGTCTGCCAAATATACAAATGCAAACTTTCTCAATTCATAGGAAATATCTTAAGCTATAATAAACACTAAGGTGTTAATACGTCAAAAATCTTATTTTCTTTGTGTCCTTTGATACCAGTTTATGGACAAACTATAAGGGCACAATTCTATAGTGTATCGTGATTTATTTTAGTGGGGGGAAAAAATCCAAGATGGCAGTAAATCACAACAAATGCTGAAAATTATTGCCAAAAACAATTTAAATTAACTAAATATATATGTTTTAACCAAAATTTGTATGTGCTATGCATTTGCAATCAGTTGTGAGTCAAGGCTCCTGTGCCATATTTTGTGATTTTTATTTTTATTTTCTGCAGCTATTACTCCAGTCTTCACATGATCTTATAAATCTATTCTTAGTTCATTATTTGGTGTTCAAATAACATTACATTTTATTATCATAGCTAGCATGCAGTTTAATATTTTTTAAAACAAATTTGTCATTTTTTCTGCATTTATTTTAAATAGCTTTAGTTTTGATTAATTCAATGGATCCAAAACAGTATTATTTTTTTAAGTGGAAGTTTACTGTTAGAATGCTCTCTTAGAAGGTTGTTACTTAGTTAGCAGGCAGTTCACTTAGTTTTGAAACACAAATTAAGCAGAACTATCATGCACTTTGCACATCTAAAATTGTATTTTGGAATAAAACCCAATATCTTCAAAGCTCAAGCCTGAAGCATAATTCAGTCATAAAGACTGTGTCTTTCTCAGAGATGGAAAAATCAACAATTTAGAAGAAACTCGCTGTGTGCTTTTAACTCAGGAATGGGCTCTGCGCTACATGAACCCTTAGCACAGAAATCAGAGTCCGAGTTCAGTCAGGCCCCTGCAGAGGGCTCTTTTCAGACAGCAGGGGTCCAGGGAACATAGAAGACAAAGAACAGCTCTCAAACCCAACACAGAAGGAGAGAACGGCTGCTCGCTCTCTGGAGAGGAGAAATGCTTTTCTTTATTCTTCTCTCCTTCTTATGTCTCTGTTTTAAGTCCGTTCTCCAGGGCAGCCATTGCACTGGGGAGCTCTTTAAGCCGAGGATGTGCATCATACACAGATGTAACAGAACATGAGCTCTTTAAAACTGCAGCGAGTCAATGGTGCTACATTAAATTTTTCAGATGGATTTTTAACTGTTGTTTATACTATAAAAGCTGAATTACAGCACTTCTCATGTACTCCACAGCTATATTGTGCATGCATTAGACTGAAAATCCCAGATTGATACCAATAAAACACAAACAAAAAAAGAAAGAAAATGAAAAACATTGTTCAAAAAAGAGGGGGACAGGAGGACAGACAGAGACAAACTGTTGGAGTCAGCCATGAGGATCAGATTGTGAGGTTGGCCAAGCAAGAACACACTGGACAAGATAAATGATTCAGATACAAATTACCAGGCGCACAGTGAGATATTCTGGCGCCATGCAATCCATTCAGCATCATACCAAACGGCCAATACACAGATGTTCAAAATCAATAGGAAAGGAGCGTAGAAAAAAAAATCAAGTAAGAGAAGAACACCTGAATCGATGAACTCCTTCTTGATGAGTATAGGGTGGAACTGAACCATATGCAGATATCCATGTATACTTTGATATAAGGAGTGTGTGCTGGACTTCTGAAAAAAAAAAAAAAATCACTGCAGCATTCTATTGGTATGAATTGAAACATTACTCATCTTTGCCCCAGTGGACATCCAGCGTTTTAAAATAAGTATAAATTTATCATACATTGTATGGATGGACGCTATTATAGTTAGTGTTATAGTTTTCCTTCTTGGTGTAAACAAACCCTTAGTGCATAAAAAGTACAACTCTGAACTCTAGCTTTGCTTATTTTTAATCCCAATAATTTACTAGTCAGTTATTAATAGCAAGAATATGTGTGAAACTCCAATTTTACCATTCACTTTATTCGCTCCATTGAAGCCAACGTTTTTTTATGTATGTGTTTCAGCCTCTGGTCCAGTTCAGAAAAGGACAGAAGGCAGACCTCCAAAGAGCACTGAAACAAACAAACACTAGTTCACAAACACTCTTTCAGGCATCAGTGCATCCTGTGGCTGCAGATGTCTTGCTCATTATTGACTTGTGAATGTAAGGCTCCTTTCTGAATCATGAAGTGAGAGAGCAGAAAGACATCCCACCACTCAGACGCACTTTTATCAATAAAACAGGGGGAAGGAAAAGTGTGCGTAAAACACTGAGAAGAGGAAGCAGATAGGGACCCCAAAGCACACAGCAAGCCGTCAGTGCCGAAATCAACAGATATCTTCAGCTGCTCGAGTGTAATTTTGAGTAACACTTTTGATTTGCTCTGGCATTGTTATTGCCTCCTTGCAGACTGAGCACCATTACAGGCATCTTATAGGGATCATTTACAGTAACGACTATGCCAACGAAAGGTTGTTCATCAGAATAATCGTCATCAATATACTGAAAAGTGATAATTGTTTCCTGTGTGTTGTGGCAATAATTGAATTCAATTAAACGAACTAAATAAAAATGACATTCAGGCATATTCAGGAAATAAGGTTTTCGATTAAGATTTGATCTAAGATGCTAAAGACTTGCACAATGTAGTAAGCAATTTCACATCTTTGCATGTAAACAAGATTTGGAATATGTCTTTCAGGGACAAATGTTGAAATGCTTGTTTTTATTTCATTATTTCTATAATGCAGTAATCTGGCCTACTGATCATCTCTCAGATTAGCGTAATCTCACACTTAGATTTCAAATAGAATTATGTGAACTGGATAAAGAGAATTCATCTGGATTCAGTCTTTGTCAACATTAAAGAATAATTCAAAGTGCTGAATTAATTTCACTCTAATTAGCATAAAGGGAAATAGTTTTTTTTTTTGTTCTGTTAAATGTCAAATGAGGTCAGAGATATGCAAATTAGACTATATGAATATGGTAACACTTTAGAATTGTGACCAATTCTCACTATTTACTAGTTTCTTATTAGTATGCCTATTATTAACATATTGGCTGTTTATCACTGCTAATAAAGCATATATTCTGCATGACCATATCCCCTAACCCTACCCAATACCTAAATTTAACAACTACCTAACTATTAATAAGCAGCAAAACAGAAGCTTATTGAGGAAAAAGTCAAAGTTAATGATTTGTTAATGGTGAGAATTTAACTTTAACATAAAGTGTGACCATTTTGTTGGATGATGTTTCAGAATAGCTGTAGTATAATTCTATTTATATATGTTATAGAGGAGGTCTGGTTGATATAGTATTTAGTAATGTATATATTTATACAGTATAATACATAGGCCTACATAATGTTTTCTCTATAAAAAGCCAAATAATAGGCTATATATAATAAGATAGTGTTAGAATGCAGTGGGGTATGTTGAGGTGTACTTTATTTAGTCAATAAAAGTTCAAATATTCATTACTTTTTTTGGTCCCAGTTTATATTAGGTGGCCTTAACTACTATGTACTTACATAAAAAAAATAAGTTCAATGTAAAACACTTTTTCTGCTATTGAGGTGGGATGGGGTGAGGTTAGGGAGAGAGTTGGGTAAGGTATGGGTATGGGTAAGTTTAAGGGTGGGTTAAGGTGTAAAGTATGGGTCAACAGTGTAATTATAAATGTTATTACAGAAATTAAATACAGATGTAATTACATGTAGATTTTTTTTAAATATAAGTACAATGTAAAAACATGTATGTACACAATAAGTACATTTTACTAAATTATTAATTAAAATGTAAGTACATAGTAGTTAAGGCCACTTAATATAAAGTGGGTCCCTTTTTTTTTCTTTAGCCAAGAACCAACTTTGAGGAACATACCATGAGAACTATTCTAAAGTAGATTTTTTTCTATTAGAGCCTCCTTCTCTAATAAAAATCAATCCTATATTGGTATTCCAGTCTTTCTGATAATGTTTATGATGATAAGCATGTGTCCACAGTGTAAAAAAAACTTCTATATTTGAATATGTAAGAATTTTTTCTATATAATTGAAACCCTGAAAATGTCTTTGTGTATATTTGTGCTTGGGGGCTGTTGGATGTTAGACACTCAGTTAAAGGCATCAGACATATGGCTGAAATTAGATTACACAATCACAAATGTCCCAATCAAGACCTCATGCATAATTCATAGCTGCGCCTCACAGCATGATAATTACTTAATTAATATCCTGCCAACCTGAGGCTCCGCTGAGACTGGACCGCCTGTAATCCCATGCTATGCCAAAGCAAGCAGTGTGCCCTTGGGATGGGTGAACCTCCACCGTGGGAGCTCCTGATGAGCATTCAGCATTGCAGACTCCCACCATGTCACTGGCAGTCACCATAGAGCTAAATCCGCCTTGCTTGGACCTTCTTTTTTCTTTGCTTTCTTTCCCATAATCTGGCCGATCCAATAATGTTCTCAGCTGGGCCTTGAACAGTGAGAATTCTCCCCTGTGCCGTTCCCCGAGTCACATTCCCAGGAGCCGCGGGGTGACGGTGGATTTGTGCTGCTGTTCTCCCTGAAGATGGATTAAACATGATTGATATGAGAGGACGGGTGGTTTTCAATAAAGGTCTCAATCACACAAGAATGCATTTTTATGTCCAAGAAAAAGCAATTTCTTATGGCCCGCATTAGTCTGTGTCATGATAAACGCTACAGCAATCCCAAAACTAAAAGCTTAAGCTGAATTTGATGAAAACATTCTTGTTCTGTAGATTTGGCCGAGCTGATTATTGTCAAATAATTGAAATACTTAACGCATTGCTGTTACACAGCAAACCTGTCTGTACCCCAAACTGACCTTGTTAATAGTTCATTTATTTCCACTCTGACAAGCCTGAATGAATTTCTTTGTATTACAGTATGAGCTCATTAGTAATCATTGACATGTCTACATGACAAATTATTCTTGTACCCATACTATTAAAAATGCTTGCTCATTAGTAATCATAGATATATCTATATAAAGTGTGATTCTGGCACCCATACAATTTCATACGCTTGCATAGACAATGAAATGTAAGCAATAAACTGATGACATCTAAGTGTGATCATAAAACTATGTGGATGTACATATATTTACAGATCCTTTCATGCTCAAAGAATCTATATAATTAATAGGTTGTTTTTGCGGTATTTCTGCAATGTGATTTATAAAAAAAGTTCAAAGTCATCATATTTCCCTAATTTGACATAGTAGGAGTTTCATGTTGTTTCACTCTACCTTTGCCTAAACATTAACATGCCAAAAGTTATGTAAATAATCATTTCATTATTACTTCATTTTCTATATAAAAGCAACTATAGTTAAAATGACTTTCACCATAAATCTATCTTACATTTTGCAAATGTAATTGTTGAAAAGTGGTTAGGTTTAGGGCAGGGCTGTGATTATGGGATATTGTATAATATACATATCCATATATATATATATATATATATATATATATATATATATATATATATATATAATACTTTAAATACTTGAAATACTTTAACGTTTTCGATGCTGTCAGTCTATCCATATCATAAGTTTCAGCATTTATCCACACATAGAAAATCTTACTACTAATGAGTTGAAGCTGTGATTTACACTCAATGTTGTGCGAATACATAAATGTTACAAAAAACTTGCTTAAGGCACAAGCAGGGAATATTTATCACTCATGTAAACAGCAAGGTCTCTTTGAAATACTTACTTAACCTTTCCCTCTTCCTCTCTCTGGCCAATAAGCAATGTGTGCAGACAAATATGAAACAGTAATTAACATCATTCTTTGATCATACTTAATTCATATAAGGCCTTGTGGAATTAATTAGAAGCACATTTTAAGCACAGGTGTGTCAAAATTGTAATAAACCAGGCAAGAAACTGTTAATGTAAGTACGAATGTGTGTGTGTGTGTGTGTGTGTGTGTGTGTGTGCACCAGTCTCCTCTAAGATCCCAGTGCCCAGGCATCCAGAGACAAAGCAGAGAAACATCCTACTGCCACCTAATCAATCAATTCCCACTCTGTGGGCCACATCCATGTTACTAATTACCCAATCAGAGTGGGCAAACTCCCTCAGACTGTCACACCACACCCCATGGGGGTCCATAGAGACCTGCTCCGTCTCTTCCTCTCATTAACTTCTCCTGCAGCCAGGAGTTGTGGGTAATTCAGTGGGCAGTCTCTGAGGTGACCATGCGCCTCGGGGCTGGAACAGTAGAGGACACATTGCTCCCTCTTAAAGTCCCTCCATCTCTTCTCGCTCTCATTCGCTCATGAGAATCTTGCTGTCCCGTCCACTTCTCTGTTTAACCTAACACACTCTTTTATCATGCCTGTCCTGTTCCCTTTTTATCAGAGATTGCACCTCTCTGCTCCGTCTGGAGGGAGACAGAATGAATGCATCCGTTTCCCCAGCTATGCTGGTTACTAACGGCTCTGTATTCTCGCAGTTTGTCTCCACCTCAGGCTTTTTCACTTCTGTGCCGCTCAAATTAAAATCACTGCACTGAAGCAGAAGGTCTTTTGGGCAGCAATGTTATTATGCTAATTAAACAACAGATAAATAGGAATGTCTGGCTGTATCTCAGAAGCCCACTGTACAACAAACCGATGTTATGAACAAAATGGCACAGAATGTTTTCCTCCCATTGACTTACTCTGGAAATGTAGCATAGTTAAAGAGAATATAATGTTGTGTTAAGAAACCGATCTAAATTTCAATGAAAATTCACCAAGGCACTTGGTGTGTTCATGAGAAAAGAGGAGATTTCTAATTGGACATCTTCTTTAATCATGGTTCTTTACAATAAATCAGCTGATTCAGTTCACAAAACCGATCCTTATGATTCATTCAAAAATCAGACTAATCCAAATCTCAACTTCAACTCACTGATTCAATGACCCAGAGGGGAAAATGTATAGCTTAGCTTCGAAAGACTGTATAGGTCCTCAAATCTGGCCTGTGAGATCCACTTTCCTGTAGAGTTTAGCTCTAATCATAATCAAACACACCTGAGCATGCTACTCAGTCAAGAGGGTCTGGCTGCAGACTTGCACTCTCAGACACTTGCACTTCCACTAGTGTTTTCCTCTTGTAGAAAAACATATACACTTAACATGGCTTAATGTATTAAGATGCTATTAAAATATCAAATTAAATACAGTCCATTATTTTAATGAATATGTATATAGGATTCTCATTACATACCACAAAATGTGGCATAATGGACTAAGATGAAAAAGACCAAACTCTATATGCTATATGTATAATACATAACTAATATGTAAAGGCATGCAGGTGAGCCCAGAATAAATGCAATATGCAAAGTTTCGCGCTAAGACAACTTGTTTATATCACTGTCTTTGTCCATTAAGCTACATTATGTGTTTTATTTATAATGAGGAAAACATTTAATGTACAATTTAACGCACTGTGTTCTGTACTCGTCTGCTTGCCTGTACAGAGTTGATCCTTTTAAAATCACTTAATGCATTCCATAATGCACGTTCATATTTGCTGGTCTGTATATACATTGAGTCAACAACAAGACATATAGGCTAGGCCTACTGAATTGTCTTTATCATCTTAGTCTGTTATTAGGCCACATTTTGCTGTATGGGAGGACACAGTTTGCACATTGTGTTCATAGCCATCTGCTTGCCTTGTAATAAATTAAATAATAACTATAATATCCAATTTGGTATTTTAATTGAACTTAATGTATCTTGAAACATTATGCCATATTAAGCGTTTGTTTTTTTTCTACAGGAGGAAAATGCTTAACGGAAGACTTTGTGCATTGTGTTCATATTCTGCTGTTCTGTGGCCACAGATTAACAACAAAATAAAAAAATAAAGACTGCAAGTGACGTCGCTAGCGGAAGCACAAGTGTCTGAGAGTACAAGTCTGAGAGTGCAAGTGCAAGTCTGCAGCTAGACCTTTCTCTACTCAGTGGCTGCAACCGAAAACTAAAAAATGCTGCCTTCTGAGGATGCATTTCAAGGAAGGAAGGCATCAAGGCACGTCTGAATTCAATGTTAGCTTCACTTCCTGTCTCCTGAGATGCCTTCATCTGGCCGATTTTTGAAGGAAGCTTAGATGTATCTTCGCTGCCTTTGATATCCCACAATCCTGCGCGTTCCATTCTGTGATAGTTAAACCAAAAAATAAAGATGGCATCTGAAAGTTGCGGTCGGTGGTCAGTTTGTGTGTAAATATTTGTTTTTGATCAACGTTTTCCACTTTTGATGTAATTTCTAGCGAGAAATTAATATTGCAGTAATGAAATATCCACACCAAAGCTCTCTATATTTTGCCGTAGATCATTAAACCGTTACTCTGCCTCAGAAGCCTGTTTCATGAAATGCCTTTGTGCAAAAACGCTGCCTGCAAAGTCATTGCCTGATACGACAGCATCACCTGCCTAAGTTTTCGGATGCAGCCAGTGTCTTCAGGATCATAAGAAAATCACAGGTAGGTGAGATTGATCAAGGTTGGAGCTAAACCTTGCAGCGCATTGGTCTTCCAGGATAAGATTTGGTCTATATTGTACAAATAATTTTGACCACTTTCCTAAAACTTTTTTTTTTCTTAAGATTTAAATCTAAAAATAAATTAAGCTGAAATACAATAAAGGAGAAATCTACGATTAAAAACTTAAGATGAACAGTTTAAAAAAATAAAGTGTTAAATTTGTTGAAATAAGCATTAAAATTGCTAAAATTACTACAAAGTATTGCAGTTATTAAAACTGAAAAAAAAAAAAACTAAGGATAATTAGAAACCACAAAATTAATAAAAACGACAAAAGAATGAATCACAATAAAACTGAAATTAAAACTGAAAATGTAAAAATAAAAGCAAATTTTAAAATTAAATACCGTTACATAGTATTAAACACATTTAGACACTTTATTATTATTATTATTATTATTATTATTATTATTATTATTGGGTGAACTATCCAGGGACTGTCTCTCTGTCTCTGCATGTATATGCTTCATTTTCTACATTGTCCTACTCACCAGAGATGATATCACTGCAGCAGTTTTCTCCACGGATGCTTCTCTATTAGGCCGCATAACAGTGTGATTATGACCTGTGATAAATAGGGAAGCTTAGCTGAAGCAGTAAAACATAGTATTAGTGTTTAATGGCCTACAGACTGCCATCTGGTTTTGTGAAAAGGCCACTTTCATTGGCCAGATACTTATTTTCTTTCTTGCTATATTTTCTTATGTC
This sequence comes from Carassius gibelio, assembly GCF_023724105.1. Taxonomy (NCBI): domain Eukaryota; kingdom Metazoa; phylum Chordata; class Actinopteri; order Cypriniformes; family Cyprinidae; genus Carassius; species Carassius gibelio. The sequence continues at coordinate 12,672,969 of NC_068408.1, read as the reverse complement.
TCTCATTACCAATTTTCACTTGATTCCTCTTCAGCTCGCACTAGGAGGTAAGAATATTTTTTTCTGACAAGTTGATGCAATGGTTGTACCATTTTTGGAGCTTGCGCACAGACACGTATTCGGAGGAGGAAGTTTCAAAAACAGTAACAACAGCCATGGTGTGAGCTATCACACCTACAGAACTCTGCCAAAGCAAACAGGAAATCTATGGAGAGGATTTAATCATGAATTAAAGGTTTTCTCCAAAGCAGCTCAATGAAATCAGGTTTTTTTCCTTTAACAGAACAAAGAACTGTTTCATGCTTTTGGGTTTAACTGTGTTGGGAAAATGGGAAATGATTATACCACACACACACATGAACTGTTTTCATTTTTTATATGTTTTAAAATGTAATTTTATTTCTGTGATGGCAAACCTGAATTTTCATTACTCCAGCCACCATTCAGTCACATAATTTTTTTAAATATGCTGATATGGTGCATAAGAAATATATCGGTAACACTTTATTTGAAGGTGTCCTTGTTACACATATTAAATACTTTCTATTATACTAACAAATAATTATGCATAATTACATTTGCAAATAACCCTAAGCCAAACCCTAACCATACAGTAAGTACATGTAGTTAATAAATATAACTCAGTACTCAAATGTATAATTACATGGTAAGAAGGACACCTTAAAATAAAGGGTAACCAATATTTAATTTCAATTATTGTCAATGTTGCAGCAAAGTATGATAAACTGTGATATGCTACCATTCAAAAGTTGGATTAAGTATTAAAAAAAGGAAAAGAAATGAATTATTTTTAGATTTTTATTTTTGCTGCTTAAGCAAAATTTATTTAAACATCTTTGATCCTCCAATAAAGAGATTTGTAAATACAAAAGTTATTTAAAGGTAAAAAAAAAAAAAAAAAAAAATTGCTGGATTTTTTTTAATTAATCCAAGGATCATGAAAAATATAAAGCAGTTGTGTGTATATATATATATATATATATATATATATATATATATATATATATATATATATATATATATATATATATATATATAGCTGGTAATGGTATATGGGATTGTTAATGCATGGCATTTTTACTTTTTTATTTTTATACAGTGTATAATAAATGTAAAACTATCAACAGTATATATTTACATATAATTGTGTACACACACACACACACACACATATATATATATATATATATATATATATATATATATATATATATATATATATATATATATATAAATAAATTATACATCAAGTAGTTTTACTAAATTACATTCACTGATTTATATTTCTTTTTGTAACTTGAAAACTGAATACGTAAATACTAAATAAAAACAAGGTGAATAAATTTCATAAATCTTTCATGAACCATACCTACACAAATCTAGCTCAACAATAACACACATGTTCAGACACCAATAGACAGGACAGGCCCTTATGACAGGTGTGGCACGCCTCAGCGGGCTCAATAGGTGACTAGCACAGTGTGACATCTGAATAAAACCAAAGCGGTCATTTTTAATCCAATCAGCATCCACCACACCCGCTCCTGCCCCACCCGCCCCACTCTCCTTCACCTGTCACCCACTGCCACTAATGCTTATCTGTCCAGTTACAATGTCCCAGCGGAGATGGCTTGGCCCAACTCTGCAGCAAGATCAAGGTGGACGAGCTGTGCTTGTCTTGAACACATCATTGACTACCGCCCAAAACCTCTATCCCAGCATCCCCTTGGGGCGTTGATAATGAATCCTCTCCCTTCTCTGCATTCGGTGGGTTTCCATCTGAAATGGTCTGGGGGGATTATCATATCTGAGCTGAGATTATGTTTGACTCTGGTGACGTGTTTGAATGGAGTTGAACAGAGGTGGGAGGTAATGAGAAAAAAAAGACCCTCTCCATTCACGAGCATCAGGGGAACGGTAAATGATTTGATGAAAAGCAAGCAGGCATCCACGGCTGCTCTTTATTTTAGGTCTGAGTGGTGGCAGAGGGGCATGAATGGATTCTAAATTACTTTTTGTGGGTGGATGAAGTATGAGTTCAGAGATTTACAGTCTCATGAAGGAGAGACCCGTAGCCTAAAGATTAACTGGGACGCACGTCACGCAACTAAACAGATACCTTGGGTATACTGTGTATATGCTTAGTTTTGGAAAGGACTGGCCATACTGAAACATGAATGGAACAACTTTGTAAACATGAAATGCATATGCTGTAAAATAACAATAAAATAGTTACTAATAATGAAGGGGTGACTGTAATATACAAATAAAGGTTGGGTTTATTGGGTCTTTTTAAAAATGTTTACCTTCATTTACACCCACGAAAACAGGATTCCCATTTGTTAGTGCATAAACTTTATATATATATAAAAAAAAAAAATCTTATTATGAATGTGTCATGAGGAATTTGGCAGGAGTGTTTGTCGCTTAGAAGCAACATTGTTCAGCGGTGAAATGAATATGACTGCAGTGTGAAAAATTGTTCAGTCCAAAGGAAAAAAAAGGGAAGCTTAACCAACAAAATAAAGCAGGTAAGTTGGATTCATGCATATGTTTTTAATATTTTTATTTTTGTTTTTATGTTTGAGCTTATATATCTCTATCATAACAGTCTGAGTGATTCTGATTCCTGAACAGTAAACTTTAAAGTGTCAGCTTTGTGAACAAAGGTTGATTATGTATCTAGTCAGAAAGAATCATGAGCAGAAACCTTTTTATTTTGGGTATGTAATTTCGGTCTCCATGCCAAAAAAGGGGGGTTACTAGTAAGGGGTTAAGTTCAATTACACTGTAAAAACAGAGATACTTGATATACTATTTGAGGTTCCCAAACTGCTATACGAAACCTCTGAAGAACCTCTCTCCTGAAGAAGCACTCTTTGAAGGTTCCTCAAATATTATATCTTTTTGTGCATTCAAGGAATGTGTAGCCCCATTAGGCCTATTACTTGTTTTATTTACCGTACATTTTTGTTGACTTTAGTTTTGTTCCGTAACTTTGCTCCTCTACCATTTCATGAGCATTTTATTCTACATGTGCTATTTTATCTTATTCTTTCCTCAAAGATGATTATGTGGAGAATTGATGTTATGTTTTCAGTATAGGCTTATTCACCCAAAAATATCATCATTTACCTGCTCTCATCTTGTTTCACATAACTTTCTCTTTCTCTGTGGAATACAAAATAAACTATTTTGAGTCCTAACAACACCGGACCCCATTGACTTTCATGGTATGCTCAAAATGTGCAGTAAAACATTTTTCAAAAATCGGTTTTGTGTTCCAATGATGAAAGAAAATCACACAGGCCTGAAATGAGGGCTGTTGTCCCTTTAAAACTTGATATTTCTCATAGAAATGAGACACGAAATGCAGTAACACTACACTACACAGTTTACTTTTTTAATTCTTACAGTCCTATCTAAATAAGAACCTGCCATTTGAAATGTAGAGAATATAATAATAATAATAATATTGATCATCATCATCATCATGATCATAATAACATAGAAACTGGTGTCTATCATTCTTACACTGCTGGTTCCCCTGTGTATTGTGAAATCAAATTTATGCACTTGACTATATGCGAGACACATGTGATTGGATGTGAATGTGTGTGTCTCTGGCTGATGAATGAAACATTTCCCATGGCCTGACACTAAACATGTTGTCCAGCTGGCTTAACGCCTAGCTTCTGAGTGACCTCGTGACTTGGTACAAACTGTTGACCCTTTCTGGTCATGTTCTGCTTAATGGAAACTGTGTTTCTGCTGCCAGCTCTGCCATGCCCTGGCAAAGACATAGACACCCAGCTGACCTCTTCTGCCCCCTTCCCTCAGTCAAGCCAGGAGCAGCTAACCCCAATGGATTTCTCATTTGTGGCTTTGTGCACAATCAATGCACCTTCTCCTCCTTCCCAGACGGGGATCATGGATCAGCACTTTCCTGTGTGTGTGTGTGTTCATTCACTTCCTTTGTTTTCACTAACCTTTCCCCATCGCCTGCCCTTGCGAAACCGCAGTGTCCACTGCCATGTCTTCATCATTCTCTCTCTTTCAGCCTTCCTTGCTTGGTGTGTAACTCTCCAGCTTCTCGGTTTCTCCACCCTCTTCTTGTTCTTTCCGTCTGCGGCATGGGAGGCATCTGGAGTAAACAGAGATGAACGAGGCGCACTGCTTCCTCTCTGATCCTCTGCATCTCTTTTGCCCACTGGTGTCTTCTCTTCTCTTCTTTAATGTTTCTTTTGCTTGGATTGGCCCATTTCAGGGCCATGGCATGTCTGGATACGCTGCAAAGGGAATTGCGAGCGATTTGGAGCCTGTGGGAGAAACTGGGGCAAAAGCCAAATCCATCTATGACAAAAGGATAAAGCTCCATCTATTTTGGAAACCTAACATGTACAGCAAACAGACTATCCTGCCCACAGTGAGACTCAATTACTAACAGTGTGAATGAATCTGTGCAGGAAACCTGTATGCTAATGTTTTCACTTTAAATTATTCAGCACTATGTTGAATATGTATTTACTTGCAGTTGTTTCTTTTCTTTAATATATATAAAATTTCTCTCAGTGGAACAACATGGAATTTGTATATATTTATATATACTTACATAAAAGCTGAAAATTGTTTTGTAGCATAAAAAAATGTTGTATGCTGTCCCTCTATTAATATATAACAATTTGCATCAAAAATAATCTAAACGTGTCCAAAAAGTAATTTAACAGATTACAGTACTAGCTACAATTTTCGTCATGCAATTTCTAATTAGTAAACAATAATGGACTACAATTTTCAAGAAATCTAACCCCCACTATACACACACAGAGAGAGAAAGAGAGAGAGAGAATCTATAAAACTGCTTTTCTTTCATGCACTTAATATAACACAAAAACAACAACAACGTGCATTATTTTAAAAGGGACAACTACATCTGGGTGTATATGATAGTAGATCACACATTTATAGACTTTTCTTGATGTGCAGCTGTTTTTGACAATCTATTCATGTGTCTCTATTGCATATAAGAAGTGCTTGAGGTGACAGCCATGCCCTCATGTTATTGGTTTCACCTCGGGCATCTGTAAATCAAGTAAATATCTTTCAGCTCTTAAAGAGACAACTGGATTATCAAGTAAAACACTATTCAGTGGTATTATAGGTATACTTGCCCTTGTATAATTCCGCACCCATTCTGGATTGTTAATCTTCCCTGATGCCGTAGAACAAGTGTCAGGCAATTAACAGTCTTTTTTGACCAGTCTTAAAACCTTTTCCCCTTTTTTACTCTACCTTCAGGTTGCTCACTCTCTCACATACAGAGAGTGCAAATAACAGTGATCCTCCTTGGTCTGCCTTGTCCATATTTGTGCAAGATTAGGTTGGAAAAGGCAGTTTTACATCTCTCTGGATTACACAAGAAATCTGACGAAAATTTCTGTATTGTAAACAAACTATTCCCCTTCTTTAGTTGCAACACACTTAAACGAAGAAGGCATATGTGCAATATGTGCATGATGAAGGCATCTAGATCCAATGGGAGTGCACACACACACACCTGCACATACATGCACGGCTCACACAGATCTGACAGCTCCCTGCGGCCCTGCAGGTAACGGTTTATGAGGCTGTAGCTTCTCATTATCAGAGCTCAGGAAAAGACCAGCGCCATAAAACATTCTCTTCCCTACTGCGTTAAATTGAGACCAACGTTTTGTGTCACTTCCTTTTGATGCCAACATCAAATCTCAAATGGTTTTCAAAACTTTCTAGATGCCGCTTACCAAGGATCTCTATAATATCTGGCGAAAGCGTCTGTAGCTGTTAGCATTACCATTCATTTTCAATAGCAGTTGCTTGACTGGTGAAGAACACCCTGTTGGAATGCGGTTTGGAGTCTGACAGTTTTACTCTCCGGTGTTCAATAGCAAAAACATAGTTTTCTTTTGTCTTTTTTTTTTTTTTTTGACAATCACCTGAGCCATAATGCTCATTTACTCTGAAAATAAAAAAGATTACTTTTGGCACCACAAGAAAGCACACAACCCCAAACTGCTTACTATATGCTGAACTGGAAAAACTCACGTCTTTTTATGTTTGTAATAAAAGTTTATAATGCTCACCAAGGCTGCATTTATTTGAATAAAAATACAGGAAAACATTAATATTGCTAAATATTATTATCAGTTAAAATCATGTTTAATGTATTATATTATAAAATGCAATTTATTCCTGGGATGGCAAAGCTGAATTTTCAGCAGACATTACTCCAGTCTTCAGTGGCGCATGATCCTTCAGAAATCGTTCTAATATGCTGATGTGGAGCTCAATTAATATTTCAGATTATTATCAGTGTTGAAGACAATGTTGTGCTGCTTCATATTTTTTTGTGGAATCTGGAGACTGATAAATTTATTTTTTTAAGGGATTCTTTAAAGACTATGTTAAAAAGAATGGCGTTTATTTGAAACATTAATCTTTTCGTAGCATTAAAATGTCCTTACTGTTGCTCTTGATCAATTTAATGTGCCCTTGCAGAATAAAAATGATTAAAATCATCTTCTAAAAAAATTCATAAAAAAATATAATATTGCTAAGACAGCATACTTTTTTAGTAGTCAATGGAGAAAGCTAGGTGGTGCAGTTATGGTATCAACCAGCAGGGGCAAACTGAACATGGGCCCGTGTTCACATAACATTTTATACTACCACTAAGAGTTCCTGTAGATAGCAGTAAAAGTTTAAGCTAAGAGTTTCTCTTAAAACCTATTCACAAAGCTGCTGAGACAAACCTCGTTGCTATGGATGATGTCAGCATGCTTACTAACTATGCACACAGTGATTGGCTGATAGGGGAGGGGTCTCTGTCAGAGATATTTTCATAGAAATATTGTAGATGGCAATATTATGTTGCCATATTCAAATAAAGGTTTAAAAATAAAAATGTTAATTGCCACATTCAAATAAAGATTTGAAAATGCAGGCTAAGTGCCACTAATTAAACAAGTATATGTTCAGATAATTGTCAGCCTCTTACATGTACTGTATGCTTCTCATAGTTGAATATGCATATAAACAACCTGTTAATTAACAGAGTAGAATAATCATGGTAAGACATGCAAACATAAAAGAAAACCAAACTGGAGGCAAGAAAACTGTTATTTCTTGCTCAACTGGTTAATGTAAACAAGCATATAAGGCAAATTTTGGATAACCACCAAAACCAAAGGCGATACATTTTTAAAAACGTATTATTGTCAAATTTATACGTTCTGATGCAGATTGCCAGCAACAACCATTTTAGGATAGATTGTGGATTGGTCTTAGTGACTTAGGAGTCCTCTTCACTAGGTTTTACAGAGCTAGTTTTAGTGCTAAAACGCTTTGTGAAATACTCTTAGAGCATAAGGACTGACATGCCCATTATTTTTAAGATTTTCTCCTAAAATGGCGAGTTATGAGCTACTTTCATTCTTAAGATGTTTTGTGAATAAGAGTTTTAATGCTAACCTGAATGCTAATCAGCAAACATTCACCAGTGTCTACTTGAACAGATCCACACACATAGTACCAATCACAAAATTGGCTAATCGCTTGCCTAATTCAATATAATGATTGAAATGACGTCTAAAAAACATGGAAGATTGAGAGATGCAGGTGGTGTATGACACACAGAGGCAGTGGCAGGGAATGATATGGCAGATGGGACACAGGTGTGGGGTTGATGGTGGCCAGGGGTGGATGTGGGCATGAATATAGCGTGTAATCTTCAGGATGGGCGTCCCATGGTGTAGTTGAAGAAAAGGAATAGAAAAATGATGCTCGGGCAAAAAAGTTCCAAACACTGGTAGAAAAGGCTAGTGCTACTATTTTTGAGAATCAAAAGGTAAGAGTTTTGGGACCGTAATGGGCATGAGCTGACAGGAAATCGGTGACAGGTAAATGCTACACAGGTAGGAACAGATATAAAACATTTGACATTGTGCCAGAGACAGGCTAACTTCTGCTCAACACCACAACTCACGAGTCTCAAAGGTGTATTAATGTAACTTCCACAAACCCAAGCCTCAAGAAGCATCGCCTCCCCTCCCGACCTGTGGACAGTAATGACAGGAAATGATATGGTGTCAGAATAGCAGCACTTCTACAGGGAGAAGCAAGCCATACTTACTCTCAGCCCTGCAATGAACCAGTTGAAAATTAAAATCCTCCCTTTCTCCTCTCTGTAATTACCCACCTATGGGGAGGATGGATGAAGGCAGGTAGACAGATTCAAACGGGGAGGGGAGCGAGGGAGTCGAGGAAAGAACGCCTGGAAATAAATGGAGGCTCGCATGAAGACAAGATAGAGAGAACGTCTTTTTATTAAGCTTCCTCCCCCCAGATGTGTTCCTAATGTGCACTCAGCACAATCCTTCCCTCCATTCTTCTCTCCTGCATCTAGCCTCATGTTGCTGGAGGGAGAGATCAAGGCATTACTGATGTGGAAACAGAACCAGAGAGAGAGAGAGAGGCATTACCTAGTGACTCAGTAATTCTATTGCAATGAAATTTAGTGCTATTTTCTTAACCCTCGTGTCCTGAAGGGCGGTCTAAGAGATCGAAAAGCTCTTAAATGTCTCAAAAAAAAACAATCTTAATATTAAAGCATAAGGCTGATATGTCTTCAAAAATACTTCTGATGTTCTCTATGAAAAAGTTGCATGTATTTTGGGATCTTAGAGAGCCCAGGTATAAAACATGAGTAAATAAAACAAATATTCATATGACAATATTCAAAGTCAACGTTTGTTTAAAACCAAGTCTATAAAACAAGATCAATTTACTTGAGGGCAACTCTTTGGACCAATTCTCAATATTAACTAGTTGGTTATAGCATGCATATTCATATTAATATATTGGCTGTTTATTACTGCTTATAAAGCACATATTCTGCACGACCATATTCTGCTTCTCTAATCCTACCCGACACATAACTTAGTTTATTTTTATTTATAAATTCTATTATGTTATGTTTAAGAACAAAAAAATAAGCCAGCAGCATAAGATAAAAAATCTATGGAAAGAAGTTTGCAGTTTTGCAGTTTTACTTGTGTATTTATCTTGTTTTAATTTTTACTGGAAAATAAGACTAATAATGAGAGACTGGACCTCGTTTATATCTGTATCTAGCGCTGCCCACTTCAGATCACACAGTAAGAGCAATTTACCTTTCACTTCTTAACATCTGAAATCTCTTCGAGCACACTCTCCCCACATTTCTATGGCATGTTGGTTGCTTATTTTTAGAAAAGCATAATTTCCACTGCTATGAACATGTTGGTCCTTTAATAACAACCTATTTCATTCAGTATTACTCTGTATGTGGTGTAAGAATTGGCAGCTGTCTAAGCAAAAATATCACTGTTGTAACTGTGATCGAAGAGACAGTTGTCTCACTGCAAATCATTTAAAAGAAAGGTTTGTGACCTATTTTATGAATTCATGTCACCCTGTTACAAGATGATTATATTAACTTCTTCACAAGTGTGATGAATATGAAACAGCCTAGAAAAGAGCCATTTACTCTTTATCTCTAGTGAATTGTGGGTTTTCTGTGGGCAGACATGAGAAGTGAGGTGGACTAGACTTTTAAAAGCCCTACTTCATTTTGCTTTAAATTTGTGTATTAACAAATGCACTACAGTTTAAATGTTCAGGGTCATTATGTTTTGTATATGTACATAATAAAGAAATTAGTATTTATGTTCTGCAATGATGCATTATATAGATCAGAAGTGACACTAAAATCATTTGCAATCTTTCAAAAGATTTCTATATTAGAAAAATGCTGTCTATGCATCAAGGAATCTTGAAAAGAAATCAAAAATATCAAGCGGCACAGTTGTTTTCAACATTGATAATAAAAGAAGCATCAAATCAGCATATTGGAATGATTTCCGAAGGATCGTATGACACCAAAGACTGGAATAATGGCTGCTGAAAATTCAGCCATCAGAGGAATAAATTATGTTACGTTACTTTAATAAAATATAATAAAATGTAAAGCTTGTAATAATTGTAGATACAGTATCTCCTACTATTAGTAGATTTACTGTATTTTTGATCAGGGAAATGCAATCTTGGTGAGCAATAGAGACTTATATATATGCAGACTTCACAACACTTAGTGATTTAATTTCTGATGGAAAATCAATTTCAGATCGTGGATGAAAAGTTCTCTAAACAGAAAACAATCACAATTTGTCAAGGCAATAATTCGACAGAATTAAGCCCAGCTAGACAATCCTACTCCCAATGTGATCACCACCACATAAGAAAGACACAGCTCATACAGTTTAACCTCCCGTCTCTCTGCAGCTCTGCACACAGCCCTTGAAGCCCTTGATATTGCTGCCCATTTACAAAAACTTGCCTCACAAAACCAGAAAGGCCATAAAAAATCTCTGAGCACAGAGGGGAGAGGAGGAATCATTACGCGCAATTTATAAACCATTAAGAGCCTTATAAAAGAAGAGAGGCAGCAATCTGATGGAGGTAGGGGAGTGATGGAGCTTTGAGACTAAGGGGGAGAAGCTTTTCATTTGGGAAATGTGCTCTGCTGCTGACGGTGGGTTTGGGTAATAGGGCTGGGGGGTCACCTCTAGCCCACTGATTCACACCGACCATCTGAGAGAGAAAGAGAGAGTAGATTTGGATGAAGAGAGAACTGCAGCAGTTCTCTGCCTGCCGCAGAAGCCCGCAGGACACAATTGGACTACGTCTTGTGTAACTGTAGATTAAAAGACTGATAAAAGAAAAGATGAATGTATGAATGTACTGTATGAAAAACTGATAAGAATTCATCTGGGTTCTACAGGGTCAGATAAAGAACAGGACTGGCATTGGTGCTGCAAATTCCAAGAAATACTTACAACTCATATAGCATATCTGGGTCATTAAGGTTTTTCTTTTTTCGTTTTTAAATAAATTAATCATTTTATTCAGCAAGGATGCATTAAAATAATTAAAAGTGGCAGTGAAAACATTTATAATTTAAAAAAGATTTCAATTTTAAATCAGCGCTGCTCAAACAATACTGAGCAAAAAGCAAAAAGAAACAAACAAATTAAAAAAAACAACAACTCAGTTTTCACAAAAATATTGAGGAAAAGTTCACCCAAAAATTGCATTCAAAATGTAAAAGGCTTTGTTTCTTCATCAGAACAATTTGGAGAAATTTAGCATTACATCACTTGCTTACCAATGGGTGCCACCAGAATGAGAGCCCAAACAGTCGATACAAGCATCACAATAGTCCACATCACTCCAGTCCATCAATTACTGTAATGTCTTGTAAGCAAAAAAAACTGTTTTCAACATTTTGGACCATGTGAAACTGATGAGGAGTAAAGGCTGGTGAAATAACATCACAGGAACAAATTAAATTTTTAAATATATTAAAATAAAGAAAAGAAAAAAAAATCCCAAATAAATGGAGCCTTGGTGAGCATTAAGAACGCCTTTCAAAAAAACATTTGAAAGCTAGTGTGTGTGTTTGTGTCTGTGTGTGCGTGCGTGTGTATATATGCAGCAATGTGCAAAAAGCATGTGCAAATAAACAACATTATCAGTGAGTGAAATTCATTCCTAAATTCCTCAGTGCTCATGGAAAATTACAGCAAGATGAGATAATGAGTGATCTCCGAGATGAAAAATGAGGTGTTTGTGAGGGGAGGCACTGCTATGCACTTCTTGTACTTGCACTTTCTAAGCACTTTCATAAGAGGAAATCAGTATAGAGAAGATTATAGGCATAAGGCAGCTTGTATGAAATGGAGCTGTCAGAAGGTCAGTGGGGTCAATAAATGCGGCCCAGCATGCGTCTGAGTGGAGCCTGAGGGCAAGTCTCACCGTATCATAACACTACCACAGTCAATACACTCCAAAGTGAGCCCTCATCCTGCAAGCAAGAAACGAGAACAGAAATCAATAATCTCAAAAAGATTATACAATAAAACTATTAAATATATTATTGACCCAATACAATATCTGTTGCACTGCATGTCTATTTGGAGATGTTTCACCATCTGAAAAGTGCATGAAGAAGATAAAAAAATAACATTTAATGGAGATGTTGTACTACAAGGCGTAAGGATAAAAATAACTTTTGTTTGGCCAGGAATGTCAAAAACACAGCCATTTACACTCCATTTTCCTCAAGGTCTTACAGTCAAGGTTATTTTTGGAAGTTTCTAGGAAAAAAAAAACATGGAATATTTCTCCCTTAAACCAATTCATCTTATTTCTGGTGGCTGTCACCAGCGCACGCTGGGAAGGAAGTTGCACAGCCTGGAGACCAGGACAACGGCACAAAGTGAGATGACGTCTCTACCATGTCAAGGAATTTGATTCCATGCGGTTCAAACCACATCACCTCATAACATAAATCAGTGTCTGTCAATCAGCTATCAGCAGAGACACGATGCTTATGTAACATGCCCAGAAAAGCCCATATCTCACAGGTAATGGAGCAGTGAGAGAAAGACCAAAACAAAACATCTGATTGGGCCAGGAAGAAGAGAAGCGCGATATGATTGACAAAATAGATTATAGGTACATATGAGATTATGAAGCTCCCAAGCAGAGGAAAAAAAAAATTGAGGAGAAAAGAGTAAAGTGTTGTGTGGCGGGGTATGAGAGGTGAATGTGAGATAGTGAAGGTGAGAGAGAAAGAATGCCAAAAACAGTGAGATGAATGATAAAAAAAAGGAGCAAACGTGTCTGTTCAGATGGAAATCATGTGTGCGAATGCTGATTTTGCAATGTGCAGGAAAAATGAAAGGCAAAGATGGAGCGATAACATGTGAGAGAGTTTTTAGCTGGTACTTTAAATGAATATGGAAAAAAAATAGAGTCAGAAACTCTTAAAAATGTTAATTTAGTTGATTTTTTATTTATTTAGAAGTAATTTTTTCCTTCAATGTACATATAATTCTTATTTTGAGTCTCTTATTTTCCAGAAAAAAAATTGTTTTAAACAAGATAAGTTTATTTGGGAAGCAGCAGTGCATAAGATATTAGGACTTATTTTCATAGACTGAATCTTTAAAGAAGTGCATTTTGTCTTCTGCACTAGCAGATCATATTTTAAGATCAAACTAATTGGATTAAAGTAATATAATATAATATAATATAATATAATATAATATAATATAATATAATATAATATAATATATGAAAACAAGCCTTAATCTCATGCTTCATTATTATTGGAAAACAAGTTAATAAAAAGAAAACTAATTAAAACGTGTGGGTAACAGGGTTCCAAAACATGCAGTAACATGTTTGAGCATTAAATCAACAAAGTGCTGCATTTGTAGAACATTTCATGTGTATTTTAAAATGATGGAAATTACAGTTGTGAAGAGTGTGGGACAGAGAGAGAGAAACTAGCACATTAGTCTTCAGTGACCGACCATAATAATGCAAACGGCGGGAGAATGACAGAGCCAGAGTGAGAGTCAAGAGCAACAAAAATGTGCTGGCAGTTATGAATGCATGATCAATACAAGACAGAAAGTGAAAGAGATCGAATAAGAAGGGAGAGAGCGCTAAAGCAAAAAAGCCCATGTGTGTCATGGAGAGGGGGAATGAAAAATGATAGCAGTTACCACGTCTGGTGAAAGATCGGTTATTACACAAGCTGAGAGACAAACAGCTTCTTTTAGGGAGAAATAAAGACACTCATCCATTTAAATCATCAAGGGCTCTGGGCTTGGCCACGCTGGTTTGCAGCACAGGTAAGGAGGATGCCGGGTGGTCTTCCATGCCATTCTCTACCGCCATTCATCATGTCAGGGGTACGTCCTCTCTTCTCTCTGGGCATGCTGGGTAATTTCATTGACCAGAATGTGGCGCTCTCGACGGAGAGTTTTGTTATTTACTACACACTTATTTCTTTTCCTTACCCTGACACGCACACAATTTATGAGGACAATCGCAAGGCCCGCCGCGCTCCAGCGGAGCCCTCCCTGATGGATAGAAAGCCAGAGATGGGGGGAAAAGGTAAGAAATGGGAAAGAGAGAAATGCGCGGGGCGGAGTGGGAAAGAGACGTCTCGAGCAAAACTTGATGAAAAGTTTATGTTTCTTTGCCTCGCTGGATTTCAATCTTTCAAGAGTGCAGAACATGAGTTTATGATCAGGGTCACCGTGACAAGAGGGGATACGTGGTGTACTCCTTTCCACTGCGAGCGGAAAAGAAACATGAGAACTCTGAATATTTTGACAGCTTGTGTGAGAGAGAATGAGAGAGTAATGCCTGAATGTGTGTGTATGCGCGGGTGTTGGAGGTTAGTGCATGTGCCTCAGGATAAAAGAGCCCAGAGTAACGCTGTTTTGTGGAACGCCTGGTCTTAAATGCGGCTGAAGTGAAGCTTGCTCTCATCTATCTTGTAAAATGCCAGTAAGCCACCAAATGTCATCCGAATGTCACTTCCTCCACTGTCTGTTCTTTAGTCTTTCATTTGAGAGAGGGACTCTGTGGTCTGACACTATTCTGTAGAGATATGCCCAAAGTCAAATACCCCATTCAGAAAGGCACAAGTAATGACTTACAGTACATACGATTAACAAATACATATATAAAAAGATATATATTTTAATAAACATATTTAAAGTTGCAGCACAAGAGTGGATCTGTTCCATCCAATTCACCATTGCTCTTCATGCCTCTCTCAGAAGAACCTTCACATGCTCCCTAAACACTTACAGCCATCAGATCATAACAATCCATTAAAGTAATCACTCCGGATAAGTCAATTTTCATAAAGGGTGTTAGATTAAACTTTAATGAGATTAGCCCAATTTATGTACCGTTTTATTCTAGGTTATAAATCGATAATCCACTGATTATATTATTCACTCAAGCAAAGCGCTTAAAGACTCGGTGCTGCTGATTTGGCCTTTATTTGATCAGTGTACACATCCTGTTTCACAGTAAGGAGTCCAACTGGGACCGTTCACTAACAAACAGATATATTTTTAGTCTCTTCATCACTGCCTAGTGTAAAAAGACAACAAACAGGGTGGAGAAAAGAAACTACCTAGAGAGAAGAGGGGCGACGAGAGGAGGGGGGAGAAAATCAAGGCTATAAAAATAAAGCTGAGGCTGGTAGGGAATAGAGACCTTTGTTTTATTTTATATTCGAAGTTATTTTCATTTTCGTCTTATTGAATTGCATTCGACTTATATGAATGCAAAGGAGCAAATCCAACTCTCAAATCTCTCTGCTTCGTTCTAGACACCGGAGGAGCCATCGGTTGACTGAACAAAAGAGTGAAGAGATATGGCCCTAATAGAACATTGTCCAGTGGTGGGTAGCTCTGATGGGGCTCCCGGCGGAAGGGCTTGTGAAGCAAGTGAGGTTAATTTGAAATGTGTCGTGGGCAACGGTGCACAAAAAAAGCTTTCCCTAACTCCAGCTGGCTGCTGTAGTCCCTCGCCCCACCCTCCACGCTTCAAAACCGCTCTAAGGTAGCACAACTCCACAGGGACACAGTGGACCGTCAAAGTCTGTCAGTTTGCTTGCTGCTTTATTGACGTGTGCCTTAGTACTTCTGCAAACCTTTAAATTGCTATTCACATTCTATAGAAATACGACCCAGAGTACTGTGTTAATTTTCTGGACTGATTTTTTAAAGGTGTTTTAGGGACCACAGAATGTGTTTTTCCTAGTGCTGTCAAACAATTAATCACGATGAATCGCATCCAAAATCAGCTGTGTATATTTATAATGTATATATAAATATAAAACGGAATTGAAGTTCAATTAAGTTGTTTTTCTATAGATATTTTTCTTTCAGTGCAGGTTGAAAGTAATGCTCTGTGTTCAGTATAAATTAATTCATATTGTCGACTTCCACATTACCAAAATAATGCCTTTCCCTTAGTTTATTTTTTTTAAAGTAAGATGTTGATGTCAGTAGGAACGGGCAACACATTCAAATTATAAATACAAACTTTACTCATAAGTATATTAACTAATGTCTGCACACAGATGAAAACCAGTTAAAAACACTATAAATATGACGGATTTTTCATTAAACTTCATGAATAATTGTTACCTTTTTTGTAAGCAAGTGAACAGACAAAATGATAATTAATAGATTAAAATAAATATTCATTTTGAAATCTGTTATCCAAAATATTAAGCATTTACTTTTTCCTATTCATATAAATGCATACTTTAATTGATTTGAACTGCAAAATGTTTTGTCTGTTTTTTAAGTTGTGCATCTGTAATCATCATTATGCAACAAATGCTGTCGACTAAACCCACATCATTTATTTGGGCATTTGTCACCACAAAACTGCATTCATATCTGAGAATTCTATTTAAAACACCCACTATGCAGTGTTACTGGCATATGGTGTGATCGGATACGGACATCCATTTGTTTCACTGCATAATAAAAGCCAATGTCCCCAACGAACTTTCCTCACTTGAAATCCTCTCAATGGATCCCATCCAGCTAGCAGAGCACATATGGCCAAGAATGGCTCCTGCCCTCTGCCTCATTGTAGGTTAATGAATTCCTTGTCAGTCAGCTGGTGTGGTCATCATATTTTCCGTTGTCACACAGAAACACCCACACCTGAGCGCCTCTGTGTCAGATTGTTGCACACTGCGTTTTGTGTGCTCCATGTGGCACTATGCTGGGCACGGGACCAGCGTGAGAGAGACAGGGATGGGCGATGCAGAACAAGCAGGATGTGCCCATTCATCAGCAAGCATGTCGGGAGCTAATAACACACACAAATGTGTGATTCAGACACACTTTGGAAGTTGCATTAATCACTGCTCTGTAGGAGGTGCAGTATGGCTTTTGTTTGAACATGTGGGTGTGTAATAATTATTTTCAACAGTGAAAACACGCCTTGTCTAAGCCAAATTATTACTGGTTTTCTCACTACTGACATCAGTGGGTGTGGATATTGGCTTTCCAAGTGGTCTTCCTCCATCTAAACGTGACATGGAGTTGGGTCAGATATCTCAGAATTAAACATTAACAGATTTGTCATAGTAAAGAAAGACGAACAACAGACTGCCCAGACAAGGACTGTTGGCTCGGAAAAATGCAATTCAGATTGCATTCTTTGTTCACTTTTAATTGAATTTATTTTGCTGTTATATCTTTCGAGAGGACAATTACTCCCTGCAATGTTGCCAAGGGTTTCCAAGCTCGAGCAATAAAAGAAAACAACGCAATATCAATGACGGCAGGGGGAAATATTCCTTCAGGACTCAGCTGAAATGTTGCAGTTGTAAATGCGACTTTATGTTAATCATATTTTAAAGGAGAAATTAAACTGGGTTATCCACAAATGCAAGAAGGGGTTTTATAACAGAGTTTTACTGCTTTACAAATGAACGTGGGCTGAAAGTGATTATTTACATCTTTTTAATTAAATAAATTTAAATGGGAAGATTTGCATTTACAGTTTTGTTTCAGCAGATGCTTTTATTCAAAGTGACTTAGTTTGCATTCAAGGTAAAAATTGTGTCCGTTTTTGCCTGGGAATTGTACCCATAACCTTGTCATTTCTAGTGCCAGACTTTTCTAATTGAGAAATACTAAATCTTGTTTGTGCCCAAGTGCAAATGGTTTAAATTATTATTTCAACTCATTACTACAACCAATGTGTTATGTACAACTTCTATTTCATGCACTTGATCAAAACTACACCTACAAATAACATTACACAAAAAAAAAATCAATTTCAAATAAATGCGGTTCTATTTGAATTTCCTATTCATTAAAAAATCCTGATAAAACTGTATCACTGTTTCCACACACACACACACACACACATACAGTACATATTTTTTTAAATAAATAAATGAGCAGCATAACTGTTTTCAACAATGATAATATTAAGAAATGTTTCCTGAGCACGAAATCTCCATATTAGAATGATATTAGAATGATTTCTTTAGGTTAATGTGACACTGAAAACTGTAGTAATGACTGCTGAAATTTCAGCTTTTCCATCATAGGAATAAATTAAATTTTGAAATATATTCAAATAAAAAAACAGGTATCTTCAATTGTAGTTCTGTTTCACAATATTGGTGTTTTTACTGTATTTTTATTAAATAAACACAGCCATGGTGAGCATATAAATAGTAATGAATAAATACCCACCCCAGACTTTTGAGCAGCAATGCATACAAACTTGAAAAGAGCTGTTTGGCTCACAGTTCTCATCCCCCTTTTTTTAATTTCAGCTTTCTCAAATCTGATGGCTCTTTAGTTAGGCAAAATGTGCACAGATGTCTGCTATCATGAATAATGACTACTTGGACATCCCCACTTTTTCACATACTTTCTTCCATTCGGTGTAAGATGGAAATATGCATATTTGGACAGAGAGAGAGAGAGATAAAAAAAGAGTCCAAATTGTTTGTTGAATACTGAATGAATGCACAGCATATCCTTATCACCCAACATTTTTGTGAACATGTACAAACCCATGCCTTTGCCCAGCGTAAACACCTTTGTCAAAACAGGTTGAGCGACTGGACATGCTGAGCAGGCAGAAGGTTCAATCCCTTCGCTACTTCCTTCTCTTTTCTGTAACTGCAAATGAAACAGAGACCAAGAGGTCTGCTCTACAAGCAGCAGCTTAAAGGATTACCATTAATTAGATGTCAGGGACAGAAAAGGGCTTTGCCTGTCTTGGCCATGATACAATATCTCCTAATCTTGCTGTGCTCCTGGATAAAAAGAAATCAGTCCATTGACAGAGAAAAGAGCAAATGAAAAAAAGAAAGTATGAGAGGGGAGGGGCAGAGAGATAGTCTTGGGGAAGCTAGAAGGATAGAGAAAAGAGAGCGAGGGCTGAGATACTGATGGAGAGAGGGATGAAAAAGCAGAGGAAAATAATAGCGCAGAAGATCTTTAGGACTTTCTGTGTCTTGCTCTCAAAAGGACAATGAACCATCTCTATGGAAACAGAGAAAAAGAGAGCAAAGAATATTGACAGGGATGAAAAGGATGTGGCCAGCAGACAGGAAGTGACAGAGTTAATAAAAAGGGGATATGGGGAGAAAGAGCGAGGGCATGTCAAGGAAAAGAACAAGGACTGGGAAATGACAGCACCATGAATGAGATATAACTCACATTAGCCAAAGCACACATACATGTGGATGAACAAGAGGTCAGAAGCACACCAGCTGCACACTGAGGCTGCGTCCAAAACCAAGGCGGCTGCCCAAATCAGTCAATCATTTCATAGGCAGTATTTTGTGCATGAAGATACCTTGTCCAACAAGTAAGCAGTTATTCATATTTTACACTGCATAATGTTGTCATGTCTACATTTACTAAAGCACAGCACAGATCATTTTTATACAAAATAGCATCAATTGGTAATATCGACCATTTAATGTTCAATGGCTAATCATAATGTCTTTCATTATAAGCAGCAGTGGTCCAATTTGAGAAACTTTTGTAAGCAAAAGTAGGTCTGTTCTCCTTTGTCAACAGTGTAGCGATGCATGATGCTTTAAAAGTCATTTCCAAACCAAGAAGCTTTATATTTGTAACTGTGGTGAATTTGTGTGTAATAAGTTCAGCAAATTTCCTATCCAATGTGAAATCTGTATGGGGAACTTTTCGGCTCAACTGAAAAAAACAAAACAAAAAAAAACGATTTCATAGATTTTAGTGATACAAAGGTAATTGTGACCACACCTTTATGATCTACAACAAATTCAAGTAGCTTTAGAGATAATCATATTAAAAATTTAATTACTACAATGATTAATTCACTGAAGAAATTAAATTATCAAAGGATTATGCGATATTACAGGTGGTGAAGGATACATCTATGTTGAAAAGCAGCCAAATTACAACATGCCAATCAACAGGAAGTGACACAAATATTGAATCTGGATATGCCTTGTTACTGTCTGTAAATGCATATAAAAACAAAAAAACAAACCAACCCATATAGCTTTTCCCTCAGAGCTGCAGGCCACATTACCTCATGACAGTATGCAGATTGTAGACAACCAGGTTCACCAGACAGCCACAAACGCATCAGATATGTCTGCTGATGGGCATTTGACAGCTTGGTTTT
Source organism: Carassius gibelio (assembly GCF_023724105.1). Classification (NCBI taxonomy): domain Eukaryota; kingdom Metazoa; phylum Chordata; class Actinopteri; order Cypriniformes; family Cyprinidae; genus Carassius; species Carassius gibelio. The sequence continues at coordinate 12,652,821 of NC_068408.1, read as the reverse complement.
TGATAAGATTTATGCCTCTAATGGGTAATGGGTGCCCTGACCCGGCCTGCAGCCATGTTTCACCAGACCTGCATGGAGATGAGGGGACACGTCCTCCTTATCTAAGACAGACACAGCACTCCCCCTGAGGCATGTAAACTCATTCAATCCCACCTTTCTAACCTGTATATTTTGGTCAGGGAGGAGGACAGTGACAATATTTTTCTTATAAATAAGAGCCTTCTATTGTCTGCGTAAACATTTCTCTGACACATATCACCAAGTGAGATGTTGTTTAATCTCAGAAAATGGTAGAAAACTGGCCTCTCTGGCAGAAGCGGTTCAGGGGAAATGCAGTGTGTGTTCATAGAACAGAACAGGACACCCCGATGCTTCAGAGCTGATCCATAATGCAAGTCACTGTCAGCTCTGAACAAGAGAGCTGTTTTATTAGTATTTGCAGTTGTTTTGCAGAGTGGAACGAAGTTTCAGCATCTTATCATCAAACTTAGCATCATTGCTGAAGAGAGGGAAAAAGGTTTGAAAAATGTAATAACGCAATTGTGTGTGTGTTCTTGAGGGAGGATGTCTGTAGAGGTAAGGGGTTCAGAGGGGCTTCCCTCAGAGCCCCCATCCCGCCTGAGACGCTAATTACTTTGGGGACCTTGAGATTTCATGGGATTTAAAGCAGGGGGGGGGGGTAGGATATTCCAATTTACTCCGATACTTGATGTTTGCTTCCATCAGAGTTGCGATTCAACATCTAAAAGCAAACACACAGGATGCACATTGGTATACCCCGATAAAGTAAAATGCTATTAAGAAACTGTCTGCCTGCAGGGTTCATCCCTCAGGACTGCATACAAGGTAATAATCTCCAGGACAAACAAATTGTCCCTCCCAAAAGACACAGATAGATTGGACCCACTATCATACTCGCATCCAACATTTCACAGAGAGATTTCTGCATTTCCAAAGCTATCTTAAAGAAATGAAATACAAAAAAAAAACCTGTGAGCATTTAAAGACGTGCTGATAGGCTTAGTTTGTTGATGAAGTCATAATTCAGACATTTTAATAGGGCAGGACATGGACATTTACTGAGAGCAGTGAAAGGACAATGACCAGTTTGTAGATGAAGACTTGTCCTACGGTGCCTTTGTCCTCTAGTTTTCCTTTTCTAATATCCAACAAATTCTCTGGAAGAGGCCTTTTTCTGAACATGCCCTCCATAATATTAGCATGTGATTACACATGTTGCCAGCACCTAATATTTCACTCTGAGATAAAGGGTGTTATTCACTTCTGACAGCTGTTTACTAAATGCGACGCTGCTCTTGCGTAAATGAGAGTAAATAAGAAACCGTTTGCATAAGATATGCAGCCTTTTTCCTTCATTCATTCAGGTCTTCATGTCATACGGTAAAAGACTCCTACAATCTTTTAGCACCATATTGATTAATGTGCTTTATATGAATGAAACACACAAACAAAAGTGTCACCTATGCTAAATGATGATGCCCTGGCGTGACAAATGCTAATTACTTTTAGACAGCTGAAAACTGATAAGGCGTAATGCTAGGTAAATGAGAGAGGTTGAAACAAAGCCACAGCGAGCCTGTATATTTCACAGCGCAATACAACAGTCGCACTTTATCAACAAAGAGTTAGCATTGTAGCGCAGATGAGTCCTGACAGAGTCAGTTATAAGCTACTTTGTGTTGTGTGTGTTTACAAGTTTATTTGCACGTTGTTTTTTCCCAGGCCTATGCGTGTGTGTTCACAGCAGGACCTGTTTGAGAACACAAAGTGGAGCTGTCATGCCTTTATTGATGCAAGTAAATGCGAAAGCTATGCAAATTAAGTTAAAGATTTGCATATCACTAAGAATAAGTATAAGTATTTCTGCCTTAGCTTTATGCAAATGCCTTAAGAATTAAAGACCATATGGAGCTCATATATCTACATTAATGGGTTATGCAGTCCCCCTCTTTTAAAATAGGAGATTACACGGAATGAGACTTGCATTTCTCCACACTTCAGAATTAGCAACGGTATTGTGAGAAGCTTTGGTTATCATCTGCAGCTCGACTTTAAAGACCCCCTAAGCACCTGCCCACCCACATTCATAGCGCAGTGACCAATAAAATGAGGACTAAAAGAACAGTAAAACACTGCTCATCCCCACCCTCACACCGTCATTCTACTGTCACCACTATTGTCAGTTTTGTGTTTTTAATATGGAAAATGCTTTCATTTAGCTTCAGTGGGAGGCCCTCATGATTCTGTAGCATTTTATGAAAATTAAGCTGGTTATTATGATCAGTAAACCGAAGGAGTACTTGAAGCAGAAGATCATTTACTATCTTTTACTCATCATAATGCCGTTAATTCGTCGTTACTTTGACTTGCGTGCTATAACCCAAGTCTTCTATGAGTTTAGCAAAAGCTTAGTTTGGGAACCTGAAAGAATCATTGGGATACATAATGTTGGGGAAAATAAATAAGTTAATTTTTTCTTCCTTTTTTTCTGATAAATATTGTGATAAAAAAAACTTTTATTTTTAAAAGTTATATTGTAGGGTTGCTTAATTTGGCCAAAATGTTTGGGATTATATCAACATTTATTTTACATATTATTATGATTGTTATTATTACAATATATATATATATATATAAAACGAATATTACCATTGTAATATTTTCAATTAGATTAAACAAATTATTGATAAGTAAATCAATGAATCAAATTTGCAGTACTATTTTAAAATTACAGTACTAATATTTATGGTTGTCTTAACTTCTGTATTTTCAAACGTTAAACCATCAAGCTTTTAATAAGGCAAAAAAAAAATGCTCTCTTTCATTAACAACAGCTGGTTCTCAATAAAAATTTGAAAAGATGGTTTTGTGCATGTTTCGTCCACAAATGCACATTATATGAGGATATGAATTTGTTCCAAACACCCAGCACAAGGAGAGGTGAGTTTGAAGCATCATTTACTGTAAACCAAGAAACTCTGAGCAACTGAACACAAATGAATCATGAGCTGCATGTTTGTAAATGAACACAGTGCCACACTTCACTACGAAACACACAGTGCATATAATTAAATCAAATTGATAACTGAACTAAGCCAGATTTCGCAATTTTGTTTTTATTCTTATCAGTTTAATCCTTGAACTGGAGCAACATACTAATTGAAAAGAACTGGTTCAAAATAATTTCTTCTCTGATCTACTACACAAATTCAACTTATTGACTCAATGATTCGCTTTTCCGCTGTCAAGTTAGCAGCATACTAAAGGGAAAGGTTATCAATGAATAATGACTTACATTTCAATCTGGTCATCACAAAGTTATAATACTGCATCAGAGGACCTGGAAAATAGTGAGTGAGCTTCTGTTTTCTACTGTAGAAAGCAAGCCATGCAAGTTTTGAACAATGTGAAAGTTAGTAAATGATGAATTTACAGTTTTAGGGGCAATATAAGTAAAGGAAAGTCAGAGAGAAAAGGGAAGGGAGAGAGCGGAAAGAGAGGGGAAGAAATGCAAAGCAGTTGACAAATTTAGAAGTATGATTGTTTGTGCAAGTGAGTTTGTGTGTATACACCTGTGTCTGTAGAGGACAGCATCATTAAATGACAAAGGTCTACGTTTATGGATAAAGGCATAAATGCCATGGATTTCTTCTTTAATTGACCACTCAGTGGGCGAAATGTCAGCCTCGGCAGCTCTGTTGGGTCGTAGATGGGGCTTAAGTGTGTGTCCTGTGTGCGTACAGTGTGAGTGTGGGTGGGTGACAGACAGAATAAAACCTCTGAGAATGGGAAGAAGCAAGAGACAATCAGTCGTGGTGAGAAAGGTGTGTGAGAGAGCTATAGTGTAATTAGAGAGCAAGATAGCAGCTTTCGGCACAAACATAGAGCCGAGTCTGGGGAACAGGGACAGGTACATACAGGCTGAGCGAATATGTGTGTGTGTAAGAGAGTCGGGGTGAATGCACTAAACAGTTATTTTTAGTGGTATTTCGTGGCAAACACCAACGTCCCACATTTCTTTTGACATGTACATCAAACTAACTCCTCTCTCAGCTCCTTTCAATGACCTAAGAGGCTCATCCTGTCTGTTTGAGATGACCATGCCCTCTGCACATGACCTTATGTCTTCTATAATGTGTCATGTGGATTTTCCTTCAAATACTACTATCCCTCTGCTTGGGCTAAGTACCCTTTGCTGGAAGATGCATATTGATATATTGAGTCGTTAAGCTCCACCATCATTGTGGGGCTCAAGGGCTACAAGACCATAGAATAAGATTGATTTGCAACCCTGTGATTTCCTTGAATGTTCACTTTTAATTTGTGGCACTGGCACAGATATTATCCAAGGGGCAAATGGGGCCATTTGTACACGAAATGATATAAAGTATATATTTTTTTAAATAAAATTTAATAATAATAATAATAATAATAATATTTTTTTTTACAAAGTATCAAAGTCTGCTATTTTGATACTGCTATAGACATTGTGGAACCATCACAGGGGGATGTGTACTCACAAAAATGAAAACAGCCACAAAATTCTGATTGTACAGTAACAGTAAGTTATAGTGTATGTTGTAGTAATACAAATGTAAAAAAAAAAATAATAATAATAATAAAAATAAAATACCCAACATTTTAACCAATAAAATGTCATATTCAAATTATTTAGGAGTTGAGAGTCAGTGCCAAAACAAATAAACAGTCTGAATTAGAAAATATCAATATACCAAAACAATCAGTTATTTAGAATTTTATGTTAAGAAAAACTAAAAAGATCTAAAAAGATCACTGTCGTCTCCCCATAATTAAATATTGAATGGTGAGCAGGTGAAGGTGAACAGAAAGAAAAGTGCAAATTATGCAATTTTATTAGAAGATGTTGTTAAAATATAAATAAATATTGTTTTAAAAACACATTACAGTGAAACCATTTTATTTTAGATAATGAAATGGAATGGTAATGAAAAGGAATGTGCTCATTGGCTACAAATCCAATGAAAAACAAACATTTTGAAAATGAAAAGGTTATATTAAAAGTATCTTTGGTGCACAAATGGCACAGTGTCCTGAGAATGAGTCCAAACTTTCCAAAGGTGCTTTGACTTACTATGGAAATATCTCAGAAATACAATCTTGCAGAAAGCCGTATTGTTGCCATGCACTTGTGAGAATTTTCTCCAAGCACATATGGAGGGGCAGAACCAGTGGCACCTTGGATTAAAATACAAGCAATAATAGTGTGCATATTTTTAATTTCATAATGCAACCTGATCTCTATTGGCAGCTTGTAGGCTTAGTCTGCTTGCGTCGGGCAGTCAGGATCCCCATTTATCTAACGTGGGCTGCCAGTAAACCCGGCCAAATGCAGCTATCGCTCATTACCAAGCCATATCCAGGAATGGATCCTGCAAACTCCTACTCCATTCTAGAACAGTGACAGCCCCGAACAACACCAGTGACAGGCCTGTGCTGTGACAGTTCAGCAGAAAGGTCACGTTCAATCCAGAGACAGCAGAACAGACGCCATCCATGGGATGTTTAGCTAGTTTAGGAAGAGAACTTGAGGCAGGTTTTTTTTTATTATTACTTCTACCCAAAACAGGTAAACACTATACAGAGATTGCTACACTATGCATGTACAGAGAAACAAAGATGATATTAAGCACGCTAAGGTACAAGGAAAAAAAGCACATTTCTCTACAAACTCTAACCCACCATTGTAAAGTAAAGAACGGTGTCAGCTGTCAACATGCTGAACTCTATACTGAGGTGTTCACCTCTACACGCTAAAACACTAGCCATTACACAACTTAGCTTTTCCCCTCAGGACTGACTGTACACTACTGCCATTTACCATCTTCCTCACATTATACAATATCACATAGTGTAAAATCATGTGTGCCAATATATACAGTATACTGTATATACAAAAAATGCCTCACTGTTTCCACAAAATTGTTAAGCAGCACGGTTTTCAGAATTGATAATAATAATAATACATGTTTCTTGAGAACCCACTCAGCATATTAGAATGGTTTGTGGAGTAATGGCTAATGAGAATTCACTTTAGTGGTATTTTAATTCACTTTAATCTCATCTAATGTATCTGCTCTATCAGTACAAAGAAAGCTACATAAATAAAGTAAGAGTTAATTTACACAGTCAATAAATTTTCACCTTGCCTGCAGGCAAAAGCCTCAAGGAGGAGGAGGATGGTACTGCAAGTTAAAAACTTCCTTTTCTTTTACCCCTCTTACTGGCAATGAGCTGTACAAATGGAGAAATTCAAGCAGTTCTGTGTGTAAAATATGTCAACATCTTCTCCATTACGAACCTGTTATGCTTTCTCTCTCGCACAAGCACAGGATTTGTTCCCCCGCATTCTTTGAAGCTGTGTGTCTCAGGAGCTCAAGGGATGCTTCAGGTTTGGTGTGGACCTATCAGTGCCAGACAAGGCGTTAGGATTACACACACACAAGATTAAACCAGTGCCTCCGCCTGCTGGGATTCGAACCAATTATCAGCTGCCGTCTCACGGGATCTCGTGCGAAACCAGAGACCAGACCGGGGATGAAGTCAACCCCGCTGTTTCCCCATGTCCATCTCATGTCCAGTGTCCTGTCACATGGAGATAAACATGGCACGCCTGGAAGCTCAGCGCATCACACAAAATCTGATCTCGCAATTTAGCTGCGTGAAGCCTGATGCTTGAGTGCTTGTTGTGCTCGAGTGTGTGCACCACTAGTGTCTTTTGTTTCAATGGTGAGCGATATAAAATGGGATTTAGAGGCTAACAGACCGCTTTTAGGTGGCCGCACAAAAGAAGGGCTCTTTGTTGCCAAGTACAGCTGTGGTAAATTGAAGGACCCTTGTGAACGCCAGAGAAAGTGAGAGGAACGGAGTGTAATGAGAGCACTCAAACACCATATGCTGCTCTCCTGCTCCCAAGGTTGCCTTTTATTTTGTTCCTGCTTTTGAATGTGTGCGAGTCTTTGAAAAAGACAAGCCAAAGTGACCCTGGGAAGTGCACCGTCCCCTCGCTCCACTGTCCCGTAGCGGTTCTGGCCACTGAAAGACCTCTAGCACGCCCCGGAAAACCCTGAAGACAAAATGCCACACAAAACGCCAGCAAAGCCCACCAGCTCAATGCCTAAGGTCTCATTTGTACCTCAAGGTCTGTTATCTCAGCCCACTGGGATCTTGTGAAGTAGTGAGGGAGGCAAGGGGACTGTGTGTAGGTCAACACAGGTAACTGACCACAATACAATTTTCACACCATCAACACCTTTCTTGCAATGTAGAAGTAGAACACAGAGGTGTGAAATTGTCGTGGAGGGATGTTGAGGCCAATGGCGGTAGATGTCCAAATACCTCACAGCTCACGATAGTCAAAAGCCCGATGACGTGTTTGCGAAGGACACTCATGAACCTGTCAACCCCATCTCATGAGAAAACGTAACTATTTTACAAGCCGCCAACTTCGTATGAATACAATGTGATTTGTATGGAAACAAGCGATTTTTATACACTTACATCTAACCATTGCATTATGAAATAAAAAATATGCTCAATATTACTGCTTGTCCCTAAGGTGCAATTGGTCCTTGTTTTACCTTTGGATTGGTAGCCAATTTGCACATCCCCTTTCATTACCATTACAAAGAACAATACAATTCTATGTAAATGAGCAGTTATTGAATCTAAAATAACATGGTTTCATTGTCAGGTATATTTTTTTAGATGGAATTTAAAGACTCTTTAGCCAATCTTTTACCGATCTTTGCCACTGTCCTTTAAACTACAAGGTAATCATTTACAGATATGTTTAATCATTTACAGTAGAACAAAATTTTGTACGATCACCTTTTATTTTATATATTTTAATACCTGCAAGACAGGATAAGAATGCTGTTTAAATTTACATTAATATATCTGTTACGCTGAATGATGATGGAATAATTATTTTATTTTCGCAGATGTTATTTGAAGCATCAAAGTAGATGATAGGCATTCTATGTATTTAAAATCACTTTTATAAATTTAATTTGATGCAGACACCAAAATGGAACATCTCGTCTATGACCCAAAAACAGTTATGAATTGCCATGAGAGTGTGTTGAAACCTGATAGTAGTCACATATTCATTAAAATGTGTGTGTGTGTGTGTGGAGCACATTACCGGTCAATAGTCACTACCAATGAGAGGACCATCGACAGATGCAGAGTAGCGTCACTAAAACTGCTATGTTGTAGGTGAACGGCACTGAGAGGTTATCTTTAGAGGTCCATCTCTCTTCATGCTTCAAAGCTCCTCTTCAGATAGGTTGCGGTATTTGAAAGCTATTAAAGCCGCTGTTCAATCAATGAAGCTACAAAGTGCTGAATTAGAGGGTCTAAAAGAAAAGCGAGAGAGGATGTGTGTCTATTTATGTGTGCGTGTATGTACTTGGTTTGCCTGGTTAGTCCTGTGTGCTTCTGCTATATACACCATGTGGTTAAAATAAAGCGTCTCTGTTCAAATTAAAAGCAGCACAAATACATTGCCAAAAAAAAGCTTATTTCTAATTAAATATTTCATTGTGAGTTGAAAAACTGGCATTTAGAAACTACCTCTTTTGAGTACTCGATCTACAGCCAAGCCTGGGATTGTGGGATATCATTGGCAGAAATTCTGGACGATGAACAGAAAGTACAGATATAGTGACAAAAACTTTCTCACTTAAAAGTATGGGTTTTTAATTTTTTATCAATTAAAATTATCAAAGTACTTACTTTTAAATGTTTAAGTGTGCAGTTTTTGCATAAAATTTTACAAAAGAGTATTAAATATCCACAAATTAAGCAGCACAACCATTCTGAACATTGATAAGAAATCTTTCTTGAAGAGCTATTCAGTATATTAGAATGAATTCTGAAGGATCATGTGGCAGCTTAAAAATGTTGCCATTACAGAAATTACATCATCAAATAACTAAAAGAAAACTGTTATTCTAAACTGTAATGATATGTCACAGTATTACGGCTTTACTGTATTTTTAGCAAAGAAATGTAAACGTGGACTTGCAGATTTAAAAAAAAAAAAGAAGACATTTGATATATTCATCCTCTTTTTCAAAATACCTATTTAATGTGAGAGGGGTCTTATGTCCCAGTCATTGAGATTGGATAGAGCTTAAATAGGTTAGGCCTCAGTCTGACATTATTATGAAATATTAGGAGTCAGCACACTCAAGCTCAGAGGATCATAGTTGCTATATTTTTGACAAGAGCAATTCGATTTTACATTTATATGCACACAGAAAGCCAGTTGTTATGAGAGTGCTGCTTAAGATGTGATGGAGTTCTTAACTGCTGCAATCAGATCAGTAGAATTCACAAATGAACCATTCGATTTAATGAATTAATTAATTGAATTGAATATTAAATGGATTATCAAAAAGAATAATACTTCATAACAATAATGCAAAAAAAGCATGGCTAAAATGACATTGCTTCCTACATTTGTATGTTGTCTTTTCAAGAAACATTTTTGCGGTATCGGACTCAGTCATTGTTCAGTAACATCAAGCCTGAACAGGCCTACAGTGTGTCACTCAATGCTTATCTTTACTGCTGCTAGCCGTGATATGATACTTAATCACATGAGCTGCCAAACGCTTCCAGATGGCATTTGTTAAGATAACAGCCTTATTCAGACTCCATACCAATGCGGCACAGCAAGATGGTTACAAACATCTGGTCACCGCGACTCAATCACACAAAATGTGATCATTTAAGACCTTCAAAACAGTTGAGGACATTTACCTGTGAGGCTAATGAGATTAATTCATTCTAAAACACAATAATAACTTGAGAGTCAGAATAAATGATGTATGAAAGTGATGAACAGGGTGGTGCGTATCATTTCCCAGAATTCACTACAGCTGCTGGACTGTGAAATTAGCTCCTGTTAGACTGTACTTGTGTTTCCCTGATTAGAAAGACTATACGTTTACACTTGCATTTTTACTAGTTTTACCAGATGTTCTCTATGGTCTGGTTCTTATCAATTTTAAAGCTTATGATATACAACTATGCAAATGGGAGGGGAAAAAAACATATTTAGTGCTGTAGGTTTTAGACGTTATGGACTAATGAGTATGCATATGCTTGTAACAGCTGTGATTTGACAGAATAGGTGGATATTTTATGCAACAGATAATAATCAGTTCTATCGTATAATGGAATCATGAACTAAAACCCAATTAAATTAGAAACCAGCACTTCAAGTTTAATGGATTTAAGAGATTATTTGAATCGCTCAGGTCATTTGCATGGCAGCAGTATAGGCAAATCCATATGATCGTTTGGAACATGATCCCCATTGGTCCCATGGGCTCCTATAGGATGAAGGTCAAAACCCAGAACAGGTTGTACTGGTCACCACTTTCTGTGAGAACTAAAAACATGGACACAGTTCAGGAAAACCACTAAGATTATGTTTCGCATTCAAATTTTCAGGCTTTTCTGTGAGGCATACAACTTTGTAAAAACAAATTCATGCAGGTATGACACCAATTTGTTGGTTAGGCTTCAATGCAATAGGTAAATGTGTTCATGTTATCCATTCCCTACGTGCTCAAATCTTCTAACCGCTCCAAGCTTTTGTTTATATAATCACGTCCATGGAAATTTCCCATAACCTTTGTCATGTTTGCATGCATTATGCACAATATTCTCTCATTTTTCCTACTTATGATCAATCTAATGAATAACAAAGTTCAGAGCACAAATGGGAAAACTGCTGGTGATCATGTCAGTCTTGTTAAGTCAATGACTGTGAGTCAGTTCTGTCTGTGAAGCGTCCTTGGAAATCCAACTTTTATATCTCAATTAAAACAACCCCACAGGCCCTCTTACAAAGGTCCAACATTATTGCAGTCACTCTCCAGTTAAAAAAAAAAAAAGATGGTCAGACATGTGTCCCTTAAAGGGACAGTGCACTCGAAAGAAAATTCGGTCATATACGTCATTCTAAACCTGTATCACTTTCTCTGTTCTGCAGAACACAGATGTATATATTTAGAAAAATGTTATAAAGAAATTCAAATTTTAGTTTCAAAATATCCACAGAAAACAAATTGAACCAAAAAATGTCAAACAGATTTAGAATGACATGAGCCTGTCAGGGATGCTTTAGCTTGACGTGACTGGGTGCGGAACCAACAACTAACTGAGGCTTCAGAACTCACAGATATCATATCCCCTGCCAGACTTCAGTGCTTGATCTCAGGAACAAGGCTGGGAAACCTTTATAGTCTTAAAACAGAAGGATGGGATAAGCATCAAACAAACTTGACGTTTTAGATCATTTTTCATATTTTCAAAAATGCATTTTTAACACGCATTTATCACTATTAAAATGCTTTAAAAACTATTCATATAAGAGGAGGTTGAAGACTTGATGCTAACAAACTAATTAACCAGGGGCTCTGGAAATGATAAACAATTAATTATGATACTGTGTAATTATCATTTTCGCTCTGTCTGTCAGGATGAGAAGTCATTTGCAGCTTGAGAAAGCTGAGAAAGAAGTAATATGAAAAATGAAAATTTGTTAACGTCTTGCAATGAATATACAATACTCAGTTTTACAACATTAAAATTAAAATATGTTGAAAGAACAGAACAATAAACTGTACTATAATTATAAACATATGCTATTTATTCATTTATATGATAGATAGATAGATAGATAGATAGATAGATAGATAGATAGATAGATAGATAGATAGATAGATAGATAGATAGATAGATAGATAGATAGATAGATAGATAGATAGATAGATAGATAGATAGAAATTATATTATATTTTTGAGAAGTTAAACAACTACATTTCAATATTCAAAGACACACAAGTGCATCCCAGCTCTGCAAAATGTCTGTTTACGTTTTGGAAGCAAAGTCATCAATAATGGCTTTGTTAAATTTTTCTGCCAATTCTGTGATTCACACTTATTATTGCCAAAAACAAACTTGCTCCAGGGTCCCCTAGTGGCTCAGGAGTCCCAAGCAGCCACAAATACATACCAAGAAACAGCCCTGCGACTGTCAGCAACAGTGAAGGACATTCTGGGGGGCCTTGAATATCGGGCACAACTTAATTGGTAACAAACCGTCTCTAACCTAGCAGTTACTTCACAGTGAAGGCTGATACACTTTGACTCGCAACGCAAGTTTAAAGCAACACCAAACTGAAAAGTAAAGGCAGAGCCAGATAAACGTCCTGCTAATCGAACATACAGTTGCTCCTAGCTGCTGGCAGGTCAACAATTTCAATTAGTGTTTGTTCTCACCTTTGTATTTTCATTAGAACATGTTTTAATTACTTGAATTCCTTCACATGTGGGTATGTCTGTTTAATTCAGTGCAATAGATGTTGGTAGCCAATCACATTTGAGTTAATGGGCTGAGGAACATAATTAAAATGCCATCAGTGTGACTGGACTTTGGATACAGCTTTTCCCTGGAGCACTAGATCACGCTCTGCATACAGACAGCAGGAGAAAGAGAGCAGGAGAGAAAGAGAGAGAGAGAGAGAGAGAATGAAAAAACAACAGTAGAGTGTGAATGAGCACAAGAAAGATGAATGCCGGAAACCTGGCCATGAAACCAGAAGGCACGTCAGCACTGATGTAACTGTATGTAATGGGGAAAATGTCCATGATTTGAGCAAAAAAGTGATTAATATATTCCAGATTGTTAGATTTCATTATAGTTCATGTATGACTTGTTTTGAGCTATTACTTTCATTCCCAATGGAAAGAATGGCACAGATTCATCTTTGCACACAGCCTTGTCAGGATTCCTGGTAATGTAGCATAGAAGAGCTGGTGGCAAGGATGAATTGCATCTGTAGCCACATTAATCATATGCATTTGTTGGCTAAAAATGCTGCTTCTTGACGAGTGCTGCCGACATGCTGCCAGAAACTAACAAAGAAACACTACAATGACATCCATCACAGCAATATAAAGGACATGTGGAGACAGTGGGGTAAAGGCACTCGTTATTGACACAATTACTTCAGATCGATCATGGGGTCACTGTGAGTAAGTGTTTGTGTGTGGCTGTTAGCAGGCTGAGAGTTACAGAGGGGCTGGGATGGGGGGAAGGGGGCACCTAAATAAAGCTTAAATCCATCTAATTAAAGCTTAAATCCACCCAAAACAACATCAAAACATTGGTGGTTTGGGGCCTTGAAAGGTCACATACTAGGAAGCTTAACGTTTTCTTATTAAGATAAAGTAAAATGTCGACCACCCTAAAATAGGTCATACTACTGACATTGCCTGAGAAAAAGAAATCAAAATGTGCATTTAACTGCAGAACATAATGTAAGTCACTGAAAGTTAGTGTTGTTTTTTAAAGGTCATTGTAGGCTTTCCATATCCAACTGTTAAACTGAATGTTATGTTAAACCCAATGTAAGAATTTTTTTTAAATGAATCAATTCAAGTTCCTTTTTTAAATCTTCTGATGTTGACATGAAACAATTCATACTTATAATCCACTATGTTTGGTCTGAAAGAAAGTGGTATTCTAAAGAATAACAGTAATATGAAGTTCTTTTGTTATCAGATCTTATTCATTTCATTAAAGACAACATGAGCTAGAGAAAGAGAGCAGATATAGGCAATAATTTGAGTAGGTTTACAACTCAGATATTAATACTTTTAGAGTACTACCAGAGAAAAGTTTGAAAACCCTAGTCATGAATTTTTTTATTACTACTTTAGACATTTATAAAGACAAATAATCTCAATAAGTCACCAAAAATATAAAAACTGACTCTTTAAAGTTACAACACTTCACCATTACTATTTTCTGTTCACTAGCTGTTAAAAATCATCTTATTTTTCTACCCATTTTAAAGATCTTTAAGAAGACAGTTTAGTAAGCGCATCCAAACTTTTGACTGATGGTGTATTATTGGCATCAGTTTGTTTTTCATACAATATCTCACACAGGAACAGATGTTCAGCATGTTAATGTTAGATATAAAACAGTAAACAACAACAATAGTAAAAGTGAAGCATGTTCTTAGAGAGTGAGAGACTTTGCCCTGTTATAATACCTCTGAGATAAGATATATACTGCTGTCTGACTCCTAAGCAAGTCTAAACGGGAGGGTATGGAGATAATTATTCAGTCTGGGATATCCCTTTATCATTTTTGCCCTCTTTCCCTCGTCTTTTTTCTTATCTGATATATTCATTATTCATTCCTTCATCACAGCACTGGCCCCCAGGATGAATGGGTAAAGATCACTCCACATAAATACTTCCTTATTTCTCCCTTGGTGCTCCCTCGCTGTCCAAGAAGAGAGAGAGAACAGAGGCAGACAGAGAACACAGCACAAATAATGGTAAGGAATAGACGAGAAAGAAAGCAATACTAACAGATCGGTTCACCCAAAAAATAAAACTTTGTAATTAAATTCCATGTCACATGGATATGGCCATGACACAAATGAAAACATTTTCATTTTTTGGTTAACTCTTCTTATAATCATGCCAGTGTGTCATTCATTGGCTCTTTCTCACACACACACACACACACACACACAAAGAGAGAGAGAGAGAGAGAGACCTCAAACTTGTCTGTCCCCTTACTCAGCCTCACGCTGCTTCAAAGAGACTGAAGCCCTTTCCTTCATCAGATCTGCTCATTAAAAGCAGCACAGCTCTCTTCTTTCATTCTTTCCTCCTCTTTCGCTCACTCATTCACTTACATTTCACTCTATGATGTGACATGATGAATTTATGATTTCAATCACAGACACTTGGGGTGGGGTGGGGTGGAGGTCTTACAAAAAAGAAGTGTGCACAGATGTATGCCACATTAATTTTGAAAAGAGAGACAAGGAGACTATATTCACCAAAGGGCTGCTACTGTAAGTGCAAATGAGGGCAGGAAATATTAATCATGCTGAAATAATAATGTGCAAAGAGAACAAAAAAAAGATTGTGATGTCTGATATAAAGATTAGTGCAAAGGCAATTACTCTTAAGAACAGACAAAAAAATAAAAATATGAGCCAAGTATGAATGTCTGACAATGAGTTATAGTTGTGATTATACTTAATGGACTTGCAATGACAGCGAAATGCAATATTGGGAATATCATGATGAGTTTATTGAACTTTGTAGAAGTTTAAAATGACTAGAGTTGTAAACTGTTGTGTTGGTAATTCAATTAAGTGAAGTGATTCAGTGACTCATTTATATCATCAATCAATGTTCACAGAAGTTTCCACATTTTCATTTTCATTTTCATGCAGGAAAAATAAGTTTCAGTAAAATATGTTTTTAAAATATTGCTATTTACTACTATTTATTGTTATGTTGTTGTATATAAATTAAAATTAATATAATTAATTATTATGTATATATATATATATATATATATATATATATATATATATATATATATATATATATATATATATATATATATATATATATATATTGTCTACTGACATAATCAGTAATGGTAATGTGTCCATGCTAATCAAAACTTGTTCAAGGCTCTCTCCCAGGACCTATTTTATATAGGAATAGAGCTAGTGATAACTGCTGTGTATTATGGCCATCTTCAGTACACCAGAAGCAAATATCACTTGTGTCACCTGACACCAGTATGAAAAACCCTCATAAAATCTCTCATAAACTGACATTACAATACTCCTTTCTTGGTATATCTGTATTTTGTTTTACAGAGATGTGAATGGCTACCATTATGCATGTGCACATTTTAGGTGACAAAGTCATGATCAGATTCCTAAAAATCCAAATCGAAGATTGTACTGTAGTGAGTGTGAGCATCGTGTATCACACTCTAACAGCCAGTCGTTTTGTGAAAGAGCTACAGAAACACAGTCCACCTTTAAACAGTTGAATAGACTGCTGGGTACAGTACAGTATAACGCCTTGCCTCTGCACTCTGCCGCTGCACCCCCTGGGGCTGGAGGGGGGATGAGGGATGTTCATAAGGGCATACAGCACGACACAGGGAGGAGGACAGAGCAGATAGTGGCAATCGATGGGGCAGGGTAATTAAAGAGCTGTGTGTTGGAGGAAAGGCGGGGCAGTACCGGTAAATAAAGTAGACTCACAGCCACACAGACTACAGCAGTGACACATCGAGAGCCTCTGTGATCATTAACACACACACAAACACACACATATAGAAACACTATTTATAGCAGCATGGTTATGAAGTTTCTGTTTTGTCCCTTTCCTGCCATTGCTAAATGTTTTGTGTCATTTGTACAATAGTTCATCAAAAAATGAAAACGTTCCTAACCCTTTAGTTCATCTTCAAAAGACATTTTAAGATTTTAAGATCTTTAATGAATCCTGAGAAGTTTCTATCTATTTCCATTCCACCAAGACTATGATGGTTCTCAGTGTTGGGGAAAGTTACTTTTAAAAGTAATGCATTACAATGTTGTGTTTCTCCCTGAAAAAGTAACTTTTTGAAAAATTGTACTTTTTTTATGAAAAGTAATGTGTTACGTTTTGCATTACTTTCACATTACTTTTTAAATATGTGCAGAGTTTGATTGTTGAAATATAAGAAGTACTATTTATAGCAAATATTAAAGCCCTTTCACACCAAAAAGTGTAATGAATAAACATCAGGCTGAAGGAAAAGTAAATTCATGTCTGTAGAGTATAGAACACAAGAGAAGAAGCTTCAATACTCCTTAGCAATAAAAAGAAAAGAAAAAAAATGAAGCACAATTATTAGTTTATCTAAAGTCATTTTTGCTCATTAGTATGGTTGAACTTGATCATTGAAGGTCAACAGCAAATACGTTAGTTAATAAAATGGGATTAGATACATTTGTGTGATTGAAAATTTTATTATTGCAGGTTTGCGTCATATTCTTAGATTGCATTCCACTGTTTTAATTCATTTTGATGAATACTAAATCCGTTTTTTTGTTTGTTTTTACTGGCATTACTTTTTTGAAAAAAGGACTCAGACATTTTCTTGTAAATGAAAAAGTAATGCGTTATTTTACTAGTTATTGAAAAAAAGTAATCTGATTACGTTACTTGCGTTACTTGTAATGCATACTTGTAATGCATAATCAAGTTCAACTGAATTATTGAATTGACTTATTAAAAGCCAACTGATTACTAATTATAAATGAGTAAATGTAAATGTTAAAAAGTCAGCTGAACACAAATAAGTATCTTTGCATATACACCACAAGGCACACTTTTGATGTGAATATTTGTATTAGATTAGAAGAGACGGCATCAAATGAGAACACAACTAGCAGAATGATAACTCAACATGTTTCTCAGAGATTTGCAACATGCTTCTTGGTTGAAACATGGCCTGCTACTGCACATTCTGTAATCCTCCCCTGAGCCCAGGACTCGCTCAACCCTACTTTGATCATCCGAAATGCTAAAACAGACCCCACATAAAGCTTGTCATTATTGCCTCTTCTCAAGAATGGGTGGTAACTTCTTCTAACACTGTGGAAGTTGTATTTCAGCTCTTTTAAGCCAAACAGAGAAATTAAAGTTTAGAGTTTAGTGTGCCTGTTATACAACCATATGGATTATTGTTTTGTTTCTATCCCATTAACAATATGACAGTTGATTGAATCTTGGATTTTTTTTTTATCTTCTCTGATGATCCATAATGCAGGTGTTACGCAGTCTGAAAAAAAAAGAAAAAGAAAAAAAAGCATGCTTGTTTCTCTTTAAATTGTGGTTAAATAGCTTTTTAATTGAAATTATTGATGAATAATTAACACAAGACTGATTCTGTTTACCATAGTGAGGTGTCAATCACAATGAAGGTTAATGGCTGCTGTAGAATGAATATTCTAATGTCATCTAATTACTTTGACATATTGTGTGCGTGTAGGTGTGACCTTTAATAAAAATAGACTTTTCCTGAGAAAACTCTGGAAACTGTCAAGAAGGAGCATTACAGTGTAAAGATATGCTAAACTTGTAACTTGTTTCAATCGTGACAAATCAATGTAAAGATGTGACATGCTAGTTTCAAGCAAAAAAAAAAACAAAAACTGAGAAATATATAATAAAAAACATCCACGTTTTTCTTTGAAGCCTACCACCACTCAAGTCTAAAGAGGTAACAGCGTAACTCTCCTCAAAAAGTGAGACTTATGGCTTTGATGGTTTGAAGAAGAGGACATAATTGTGTCCTGAAGTGCACAGACTTCCCTGTAATTGAAAATTAATTCAGTCTACTTAAATTCTGTTCCCTGAGGACACAGAACATACACACACACACACACACAAATCAATTAATTTAATTTAATGAGATAAGGTACAGATTGTTTATCAGACTGTTTTCGCTTTGCAAATTCAGAGTTTAATGAAATTATCCTGCATGTGTCTGATGTATATTTTAAAGTTGGGCACTGAGAGGGAATGTGTTATGGTTATGCCACCTCTGCCTATTCTAAGATATCACACACGCAGAGTCTCTTAATTCAAAATGCAGCTAAAATACACTTGCTAATGAGCCAAATTGCTCAAATCGTACGTGGGATGCTGGTTGGATGCTGGATGTCTATAGTTAACATCCAAAAGCAGCTGGGAAAGATGTTCTTCCAATTTAAAGGTCTCCCATACAAGCAAATGGGTTTTGCATGCACAAAGAAACGGAGAAAGAAAGCCCAGGGATTTAGAACTAAAATTGTTAAGTGATTTTCTTAACTGGCCTGATACTGTTTCTTGAACGGAGCTTGATACGTGCACTCTTCACACACGGTTTGTCATGTATGCAGCTCAAGACTTGGGCCTCAGAGATCATCTTTAAATCCCACCCTTTCCAGTATTGACCTCTTTAAAAGATTAATTGATTTACTCTGCTAACACCAAGGGAGAAAGTTAGAAGAGAGGATGGATATTAGGATTAAGAAGAAGCAGAAAAGAGGTAAAGAAAAAGAACATGATCAATCACAAGTAAAATGCGTTGACTCAAATCATGCTGACACTGATGAGATGTCCTTGCTTAAAGCGATAATTCACCCAAAAAAGACATTTCTGTCACTATTTAATCACTCTTATGTCATTCCAAACTTGTATGACTTAAATCTTTAAAACACAACAGTGGTAGTTCTGAAGATTCTTCAAGCTGTTTTCCTCTATACAACTCTTCATAAAGCCATACAATAGGTTTGTGCAAGGAAAAGACTGAAATTTAAATCCTTACACACTAAAAATTTAGTTTGGCCATCATGTTCACCATTTACTTTCATTGTATGAAAAACAGCAGCTTGGGTTCAGCTTCTACAGAAGTCGTCTTTAACAATATAAAATCAACTTTAAATACCAGTTAAGTGCTTTTCATAAAATGTTTGTCAAAGTCAATATGAAATGTTATTGATCTCATTGTGAATTACTCACCCATGCATGTTTTTAACCTGTTTTTATCAAAATGTCATAACTCTATCTTCCACAGTGACTTTTTATGCTTATAAAACCCTTTCTTACAGTCCACTGCAAGCTCATGTTCAGATTTCCCTCCATCCAACCAACAAATAAACAGAACCAAGTCCTGCCCTACATATTTTTTTCTTTTTCAGTAATTTGACTGTTTCATTTTGCTGGACATAACAATACAGATCTGTCACTACTCCAGTTTCATGGTAAATTTAAGTGACATTTTATGTTACCTAGCCTTTTTAAAGAAATATCCAGACAAAATATATTATTAAATGAGTAGCTACCATTTCCACCGACTTCTGCCTCTCATTCGTTATTCCAATTAAAGAATGACCCAGATAACATGCATGTTCCACAATTTTTTTTTTTTAAGTCAAATGGGTTTCAAAAGACATGAGGGTGACTAAATGATGGCAGACATTTTTGGGCGAACTATACCTTTAAAAGCAAGCATTGCCAAAAATATAAGACAGAAATAGCAGAGCTGCTTCAGAATAGATTTCGAAAAAACCCTAGAAGCAAGTTTAGCTTTACACATTCCCGATCGACAGCCTTATCCAAAGCAAGACCGAATCTGATATGTCTGTGAAGAGACAGAATGCAACAGTGAGAAAACTACGGAAATTATGGGGAGGGGAAAAAACACAGCCAAGGTAAACAAGACGTCCTCGCATATTTCTAGCGAAACCGCAGAGAAGCTAATCTCTATTGAGGCCCGTTGTCACGCTGACAGAGAGAAAAGCAGAGGCGATTGATCTGATCCGCTCTCATTAAAAGCCGAGCGGCAGATTTCCTCTGAGCTTTGGTCCCTACAGTGCAGCATGGGTCAGCCATTAGAGCCAGAGCGGCAAACAGAGGGAGAAATATTAAAAGCTTACAGGCAGCTTTAACACAGTGGGAACTGGCCGCGCTGAGGTACTAAGGGGGCTGACAAGGAGAGAAAAGGGGCATTAAGCCTCATTTCGGGGCTTGTGTTTGCAGAGGCGAATCAGCATGAACCAGTGTGAGAAATGCAAAGTGGCACAAACTGCAAAATCCACTCATCATGACATGAATAAATAAAAACAGTGTTTTCACAAGTAAGATGATGGCTGGCTCACAGGCCATGCTCTGCGGAAGAACACTTTGAAAGAAAAGGGTAGAAAAAATGTGAAAGGAGTTCGCTCTCATTTTCATTTTCTGTGGAAAATGTCAAAATATGTTGCCTCTGGGATTTCACCAAAATACATAAACACTCTTCCTGCAAACAATCCGCAGCTGATGGCTCCTAAGTACACACACATTAGGTGGGTTCTGTGGTCTGACAGTTTCCTGACAGCAAATTGTCCTCATCACAAGCTTGTTTTGATATCAAAGCCCTTGTTTGCATGAAGCATTAATGAGAACTGGAATGCATAATGTTACGTTAATATTGGAGTGTGACTTTTCAAGCAGCCCAAAAACTCAATAATGATGTAACCAGGCCGGCGGAAAATAAAAGGAGAGATACACAATTCTCCCCCACTTCCTTGACGGAAGACAGCTGCAGCCGGTGCTTTGATTTAGCTCACATTAATGTCACATTTGTCCTGAATCAGTGGAGCTAATCAAAGCTAATAAGGCCCACAGGATGGACAGTGGGCAGAGAAAACTGTATGTTTGTGGTGGAAGCAAGCGTGGGTGGTTTGTTTACAGTATAATAATATCTCATTTCATGCGAGCTACTTCACCATTTGTGATATACAGTGTGGATCACACACTGTGAATGTCATCTTTTGAGTTCTTTTTCATTTATTTCCCGACCCCTTTTGCTTTTTAAAATGTGTAAAAGTTGTGAGGCGGCATGCAGAATAAATGTTTCATATCCTCAATAACCAACCCATTATATCCTCCATATCTACAAAATTGTATTCCTGTCCATGGACGTAATTACACAACGACAATTAGCTACAGCGCACTGAACTATGGGATTAATGGCTCTCTCTCTCACCTATTAGAACTGTTTCGGCACACTGTGACCGCTCACATTGTGCATCAGTCACCTTGAACAGACTAAAACACACGTGCAGCAAAAAACACACGCCAAAAGCATTCAAATCGATACCTGGTGTTCCAGTGCTTTTGCTGAACTGTCTTTTACACATTCTCTCTTTCTTTCAGAACAAAAGAAATGCTGTGTTCTTTTGCTTGTTTTTTTTTTTATTTTATTAAATTATTTATTTAATGATTGAGTAACGAAGTACTCATGAATAATATTCCCCAGTGAACATTCACATCATGTGAAATGTATGGACGGCCGTTGCAGCAATCTGACACGCAGCCAATCTGGAAAGCAGACAGGAAAGGTGATTGAAATTCATTGCTTTTGTATGTGTGTGATTTGTTACTTGATCAGATCTTGCATGCCAATTCCAACACGAACTGGGCTTTTTCAACCCACCAATTAAATAAAGGCACAGTAATAATTCGGGGTGGCGGGATTGGATGTGGGTGTGTCTGTCACAGGGAGAAAAAAAAGTGTTGTTTGATGGCAGATGACAGGTTAAAAGTGTAACGAAGAAGAGAAAAATTACAAATTGTTATTCAACCTTGTGCGGAGACATTTCAGTCGCTCTCTGGCAAAAGCCGCAATGTTAAATAAGCTATAACAGCCTTTGTGTGGCCATTTGTAGCTTGCATACTTAGAAAATGATGTGCTATAAGGCCATACCCAGCTGTTACACTGTACATTATGTCTATGCCCAGATTCTGAAAATATATTTGTGATACATACTTACATATTGCTTGTGAGGAACACATACAGAGTCTATCCAAATGACTATAAACAGGCCTCCAGACTGCGACGAAAATGTTACAAAAATAAAACTGTGTGATAATCATTTAAATCTTAGTCTGGACAATTTTGTGTGCATCAATATGCAGTTTTGTTCGATATAACCGCATTAGATATAATTTCCTCCAAGCAGCAATGAACACAGTGCAAAAACCATGAATGTCTGATTGGCAAAGAAATTACAAATGGTTCTTTTTTTAAAAAAACATACTGGCTGCATCCGAAAAGTACCTGGATGACCTACTACTTCTGGCGTGATTCTGATGTTTGCATACAATGGACACTTTAATATCCATGAAGTCATTGCTGACTTAAAAGAAGTATATAATCAGAGAGTATGTGATTTTGGACGCAGCCTTTTAAACTCTTGAAATTTGCAGTTCGATTCAGACTCAATAAATCATTCGACATAGTCTGAAGCTAACTTTCGCACACAAAAACGGCAAGCCATTTATGGTTGTTGTGTGCAATACGGATACCAGTTCCAAATGACTTTAAAAAAAAATTGACTTTTCAAATAAATCCTGTATTTTAGAAGAACTTAATAATGGCATGAAAACATATTCAGAAAATGTATCATGCTATCCACATTTGAAGTCCAAACATATCTAGAGTGACAGGTTGAAATTTCCAAAAGAAAATATAAAAACACACAATAACTTAAACTATCATTGTATAGCACTGATAAATCTGAAAGAAAACACTAAATGCAAACAGTAACCAAATAATTAGGCTTTATATTTGCTTAAACTAGGTAAGCGACACAATTAGATCGAGTTTTGTGTTGAGTGGAACAGTGGGGTCTAAGCCCCAGCGGCCCCTTCTATGATTACAACAGTAATTGTAGACGTCCCACTGTAAGGTGGTAATTAAAGCAGATGAGGAGATTTTCACATTAAGGCAATCTGAAATTGCTGATGGGTCACTGGGCTGACACAGCACGAGGGGCAATCCTTTATCCTTTATCTCTGAGCTGCACACAGCGAAAACGCCGGACAGGGTTCAGTTAAAATAAACCATCCTATAATTATGTCCATCTGGGTAAGGTGTGATTGGGATATTAAAAGTAACTGAAGTGTGATTTTAAGGCTATATCAAAGAGTACGTCCCCCCGAAGCTCTCCCTGATGTTATGAACACCTGAGCAGTTTGAGATTTTCTTTATGGATTTGGATGGGGTGCTCGAAACTGCACCTGCTCTGCAAAAGCCTTGTGAGACAATCAAATCTCAAGAGCTATTTGCTTTCTCTCTGTAATGCTAATAATAACATGAAGCATGCAATAATGTGTTATCAGGCAAATATATATACAAAGGCATACATTTAAATTGCTGGTTCTATCATTCATGTGTTTAAAAAAAATCATACAGATAAATAAAAAATAAACATATCAAATGTTTTTTTTTTTTTATTAGCAACAATACTACACTACAAATTCAAAAAGAAGGTGCCAATTAAACCCTTTTACTGAATAAATAAATAAATACATTTATTTAAACAAAAAAGAACCAATTTGGTGATAAAAACCAAAAATATCATCTCAATCCAGGCTAATTGTCTCATGCATGTCACGTCTAAGACCAGAGACAAAGATATTGCCACTTATCTGAGAGCAAAAACTGAAAGCTGCAATCAATCAAACAAGAGTTAATGTCCTTCCCATGTCTTTTAAAACAAAAAAGGAATGTTGTTTCAGCCTGAAAAATCACCATAGAAAGTATTACATGCTGTTTAATTAAAGTAATAGAAAATGAGGTGCAAAGAAACCCATAATACAGTAGTCGCGCTTCCAAGCACAAGCAATATCGTATTTCAGTTCAATATTGAGTGTTTCAGCAGTTAAAGAGTCAGGCACTGAGTGAAGATCACCTTTTCATGTATTTACTTTTCAAAAAGCTGCCCTCTTGTTAAAGTGATTTCAGGACATTTGGCTGATAATTTAATATTTTGTTGTTCAAGATACATTGATTAAGAAACATTGAAAATTTGTTTCAATTAATCAAATCTGACTGGTGACCACTAATATCCATAATAAAGCATCTGCTGCATATCAGTGTGGAATAATAATAATAATAATAATTACATTAAGCTCTAGTGACAAATGCGGTTAAATTCTAATTGGACTTAAAAACCAGTTGCATAAAATAAGTGGCAATTATCTATTTAGCAGCTCAGACAGCAGTGGCACCAGTGGAATTCACTATGAATCCATTTGCCTTACATGCACAATAAATCCCCACACTTGGTTCATGCACTCAGCGTGATTCATTATAATGTTCATTCCTCTTCATTGTAATGTTCTTCCATCCATTTCTGAGGATTATATCTGAATCATATTCTGCATTAGGGATACTTGCTATCTGTGCAAAGGCCTCAGCATAAAATGTGCCAAGGAAGGCGTGCAACCCTATTATTTATATATTTTTAGTCCTCACATCCTTCCAAAAACAGAATATTGAAATGGATGTAAAGACATTCAGGGGAAATGTTTACAGTTTGAACATCGCTTATGACCCTGAGTTTAGTCCCTTATTATGATATATCCCTGCTGGCACAGTTTCCCATGACTTTTATTCTGATTGCTTCTTCCCTCTCAGCCTTCAGTTCTCTCTCTTTCTCCATTCTCTGTATCCTCATGTCCTTTCTAGGATAACAAGAGTGCATTGGGCCTACGGCTGCATGCTCCTTTAATAAGAACATAAACATTGATGTGCATGTTTAACTTTTGTGTCACTATCTCTTATTCTGTGGTTCTGTGGTTCATTACAAACACAATGTCATGCACAAGTCCTTTGGCTTTTTATTAGCCAAATACTGTTGTTGTATTATATCAAAGCTGCCTGCATTAGATCATGAAAAGTCATCATAGTGATAAAAACACAGACGTTTAACCAAATTTGTTAACACACCGAATTGTATGAAACTTTCAAAATATCAAAGGTTTTGTTTTGTTGTTGTTTTTTCTTCAATTTGTCCAATTTAACTTTGCATGACAAGCTTGGCATGTTGGAGTTTTTATGTATTTATTTTTACACCCATCATTTGAGGAGTGACATGTATGAAACATCATAAAAAATGTTTGCTCTCATCTGAAGCTGTACAGTAGGTAGCTAAATACACTCATTCTTGTCACTTGTTCATTATTTAGTGAACTGTGTCATTTACTAATGAGCAAGTATAGATAGCAAGTATTTAGAATTATACAGTACTGTAGCTTCTACAGAGCTTGTGTGGGAGATTTATTAAAAACAGAGTTACTAAACTCATTTCTATTACTGAACATAGTATTGACTACACTGCCTGATCATTCAGATATGATTTTATCACATACAGTATGACAGTGTTGCCCGGAAAAAAAGGAAACATTTTTAACGTTAATAAAACCAAACTTGGAACGAGTTACCAACCTGTCATTTGAATGAGCTCAAATTAACACATGTATTAACACAACCACATACAAATCTAAGCAATTATTTCATCCTATCAGTTTTTCGGGCTTAGAATTATACAGTACACATCTCAGAGTTTGTGTGGGAGATTCACAAATTAACTTAAATGATCCAATGACTATTTATAAATTACTCCAACTTAAAGTGAATTTTAAAAAAGCTCACAATTTATAGTGAATTGTGGATGTATCATTTTTACTATTACCTCATTAGCATCTTACTTTGCCTTGCTGTCTCTCTTCAGTCTCTCAAAATACATTTGCTACTGAGTTAGAACAGTAGTTCACATTACTGCAGCTTTAAAACAGTATAATGAACCATTCATTTATAAAAAGAAATGGTTTCAGCATAGTGATTTTTCATTTGTAGCATTTGTAGTTAAACCCAGCCAGCCTCAAAAAGCATGAACACAAATGGTGGGAATTGTGTTGTTGACGTGAAAGTACACTTCCTTTCTCTATTGTGCAGTGTTAAAATCACTAATGATGTCAACAAGCTTTATACTTTCAAGTGCTCAACATATTTTCACAAGATTAATAGTTTTGTGAATATTCCAATTGTATGGTTTGTTTTTGGCCCTCCACATAAATTGCTGTCATTATTGGAACACCACAAATCTGATATTTAGAAATTATGAGAAGAATAAGCTTCATAATGAGCAATGTTAAAGTTGTGCTATGTGCCCAAGCACTCAAACTTTATGCTTTCATACCTGGTGTGTTCACGCTGAATGCGAAAACCAGTGAAGTTATGCACAGATGATTCCCCTCTTCCTTCCATAATGGCTTTAGAAGATTTGCAATATAGTTGCATGAACTAATTTTATGGCACCTACCCACAACCCAGATTACTCTCTTTTATTGTATGTCAAAAAAACAACTTCTTAGCACATTTTGAGCTCCCTGGACAAATGAAATGAGGTTGAACGTAGACAGAAAGGCAGAAAGACTGTGTTAAAGACATTTTGACAGTAATCATACAAAGTAGATTCACCATGTTGCACCAAGATTTTTCTTAGAAAGAGTACAGTATCCACAATTGTTTGCGAAATAAAAAAACATTTGCATGCATTTTCCTCCACAAATGTCATCCTGAACTCACTTTTTTTGTTCCATGAACTATCCCTTTAAAATCATCTCTTCCTGACAGAAAATGACCATAAAACTGTTTTTGTTTAACAAAAACAACTTGCCGAAAGTTTTTATGACATGACAAGTCACACTTTCAACAGGCTAAAACAATCGCTCAAAGACTCTTAATATAGAAGACTTTGTCTTAAAGTTCATTCATTTACACCCGGTTGAGATGTCAGTGACTTGACAGTCAGATCAACTCTCAGATCAAGGTCATGCTTTGACATGCTGTTATGCAAACGAACTGCTATATGCTGCCAAGTGTAGGTGGAAATGTTATTTTCATAACTGTTAATTAGCATCTCTAAGATAATGAAAAATAAAAAAAATAAGGTTGTCTAGCTGATTAGCACTTTAATTACACTGGTTTCACAGAAATAATATCCACACCCTCAAAACTTAATATTGATTTTGTGTAAGAATTGTATGGAATCAATAGACAAACAATTGGAGGGTGTTTTGTAAATGATGATGAAGGTATTCAGGGTTATGGACGAGTGAAAGTTATAACATGGATTCATATTATGAATGTTATTAAATAATTATGTCTTTTTCTCCAGTAAAATATCTAAAATTATTATACATTTTAATCAAGTAAGATAAGAATATAGGCTATATTTTCAGACTGGCAAAAATAAATATATAAAATAAATAATCGTATAATCGAAACCCATTGGATTCTCAAAAACCTTAAAGAGAAATGCCAACAAACACTGTTCTGACTAAAATACCCAGACTTTCCTATGTGAATTATTCTTTAATAATTTCTGATCATTCATGTAGTCTAAGAGCCGTGATGAAGAATTCCCCCTCATTTGGTCTCCCGAAGATGGCCTCAAAGATTTATTAAAACATGCTATAAAAAGAGTCCGAGTAAAAATAACTGACACTGATATCATTTCTCACCTAGCCTGGCTACAGACCACCTCAGGGATCAACGAGTGTTGAGAGAGAGAGAGAGAGAGAGAGAGAGAGAGAGAGAGAGAGAAAGTGAATATATATCTGTTTGGTGGTCTTCATGTGGTAAGCAATATTAAGATAACACTTTTGGTCAAATTCAACTATTATGGCACTTTCATGGATTGAATTTCAACAGAAACCTGCAATGTTCATTACTAAATCTCTAAACTTCATATGGTGTTTATTATAACTTTGAATATGACATTTGCACATATATTTTAAACAGTATGTTAATTAACTTTAAATTAAAACTTACTGTTATGCCTTAAATTTATTCCTTATTTGTCTAGATATACTGCCTTGAAGTCATTCAGATGATTATATAAAGTCGCTATGATGAGTAAAACTTTGACATTTAGAGCTAATTTGCAAAAATACCAAACACAAACTAATAACTCCTTTTAATTCAGAAAAATAAACAAGGGTTAATAAATGATTGTGGCAGGAGAGGGGCCAGATTGTTGTGGATTAGTGAACCAAATTAAGTGGCATTATGGGAAATATTAAAACAACACAAAGGACTGATATAGGCAGAAGTCCCTTATGCTTTGATAATATCCTTATTACCATAGCAACACCATGGACTCTGGGCTTTAAGTTATGTGCCCTTTTGTCTTGTTTTGTTGTGTTCCATTTCTATTTTTTTATTTAAATAAAAGAAGTTGCTGACCCTGACTCTTTTCGCACAGCTCCAATAAATCTTAGCACAAGAATCTAGACAGTTAAAGAAAGTTTATCATAAACAAGTTCCACTCATTCTTTCATTAACTGTCTCAACAGAACATTTTTCAATGCATTATTTTACAAGAACAACATTAGAGAATATATCACCAATGTGAATGTCTGGTCACGAATCTCACGTAAGATAAAGAAAAAAACAGTTCATGTGAAAACAGGAGTTAAAGAGTTTGACAAGCATGTACTGTAGTGCCATAAAATGAGTGTTTAAGTTATTCATATGCTTTAATTTTTTAAGATGAACTGTTTTTTCCATGGCTTTGTTGTACTGCAACAACTGTACTGATAAGACAAAGCCACAGCCAATGACCTCAACACATCATCAGTTCAGCAGAAAAAATGTAGCCTGCACTGCATCTACTATATGAGTCAAGGTCCATAGAGTTGGCAGGGCAGATCATTAGTTTCCCCCCACACCGCAGTTATCACCTCTGAAGAACTCCATTCGAAGAAGAAAATCACAAGCATAAAATCAGAAACCTCCAGGGAACAAGACCACGGTCTTCTCATTAACAACTGAACAACATATTTGCTAAATGGTCACTATTGCACCTAAAATCTTTATAGATATCACTACTACAGCCAAATCAGTTGCATGAAATGAACACAAGTTGCACACGATGCATAAATAAGTGCATTGTGTATGTCAAGGCTGGTCCAAAAAGCAATTTTCAATAATCAAACTGTGAAAAATAACACTCCAAAATTTGGAATAATTGCATCAACCGGTTTCTGGGAATAAATATGCCAAAATAAATAAATAAATGTGTGTGTGTGTGTGTGTGTGTGTGTGCGTGTGCGTGTGTGCGCGTGCGTGTGTGTGTGTGGTGAGTGTGTGTGTGTGTGTATGCGCAAATCCACGTTCATTATCAGTTCAGTTTACCGCTGATTAGAGAACCGGCCTTTCTGACGAGATGCGCATTAGTTATTGGTCGATATTTAGAATGCACCCCTAATATATTTAATATATATATATATATATATATATATATATATATATATATATATATATATATATATATATATATATATATATATATATATATATTATAAAAAATATATAAATATATAAAATATATAAAATTATACTTTTCATATAAAAGTCCTTGCATTTATTCAAATTTATTTTATTGTATTGTATTGAATTGTGTTATTATTTGATTGAGTTTTTAAATAGTAACATTTATTTTAAATATAAATATGTTAATAAATATTAAACATTTAGATTTACTGCCATCTGGAGTTGAGCATTTCATACACATGAAATAAATATGAAATGTCATACTTTTTCAAAGGCATTGGGAGCTTTGAAGCTTTATCTTGGAGTTATGCTAGTTGAACTATCATTTAAAAGAGAATGATACAAAATGCGAAAATGGGCACTACAAATGTTATCGGCAGTGAGCATGTCCAAATCAACAAAGGAAACATCCCTGTGAATCACAGCACAGTCTTTATGGTGTACATTCACTCTATTCTCTGCTATATTTGTCATGGAAACAACAGTAGCCTCCACTGCCAGCAAACCATACTTAGATTTGACTTAATAGAGAGAATTAGCTTTTTTTCATAGCACAGTCTATCTTGTGTTCTCCCCCCATTAAGCTATCAGTATGAGGATCATCCCCCAACCACCCCCCCACCCCCTAAGTAAAGTAGATTTACGAAACAGCCAGAATCCAAAAAGTCAATGTGAGTGCTGTTTAGCTCACAAATAGTGATTAGTTAAGCCCATCATTAAGATTTTATGGAAATGTTAAAAATACAGCAGATATGTGTTAGCTGTGGAAGCAAAAACCAATAATGGTAAGACTTGTCATAATGGTAATATGTGCTGAAGAGGAGAGACACCTCAACTAATTTGCTCTGAACCATGGGGATTTCAAGCTCGCTTTGCAAGCTAATGATTTTAAAAAGGCTCAATTAGTGAAACCTGACAGGCAGGGCAGGTATCATTTGTCACAATGGTAGAAGGAGACTTTTTGAGGTTAGACAATTCAAAAGTTATTTTGAAAATGTCACTTACTTGTCCAGACAAGGGTGTAATTTTAACTCCCATTCTAATCAATATTTCTTTACTAAATTTATATTCTGGACATTTGCATTTTCATATAAATTATTTTGATGGATATTATAGGGAACATCAATTGTCAAAGTAACCCATAAATTAGATTTATTTTACCAAATTGAACATGAAAGTCAACAGAGTGACATATTAGTGCACAGGCCTTCATGTTTAAATCGGTGTCACTCTGTCATAATCTTATGCCTATACAATTGACCATGCACACTAAAGTCGAGTATGTTTAGAATGAACATGAATTTTGTGTGATGTGAGAGTGGCATGGCTTTTCAGACATAGCAACAGTAATGAAGGGTCAAGCTCCAAAAAGGACCAAAAATTAAAAAAGAAATCACATAAGTAATGTCAGAATATTTATTTTGGGATACATTTTTTCTTTAAGCATACTCTTAAATTCATTTGCATAAAACTGTCACTTCAGTGACTACTTACTAGTAAACAATGAGAAATATCCTTTGTGCTGGTACTCCCACTTCTTTTAATTTATGGTTGAGCAGGGACTGCACAAACGTCTGCTGTAGCCAGGCAGGTCACAGAACCCAAGGCGTGCTGCTTTATTCTCTGTGGCAGTGTTAAAAACAGCATTTGTGACAACTTAGATTAAGTTGGAGCCAAGGATGTTCAAACAGAGACTGATAATGAAAGTAACCTCTAGACTGCTGACTCTGTGAACCCCCTGCTGTAACACGGCCACTATCTCTACTTGCCAAGCAGGCTTCCATGCTCAGCAGCGCTTCAGGGGAGGCCCGCTCTTCTGACACTGCAAAGCAAACCGGATACGAGACTGAGAAAATAGGATGACTCTGTCGTACCCAAAATAGAACGAATGTCAGATGGAGTCAGAGCATTTTGGAAAAACTTAATCTGTGTGTCAGTTTATCAGCTGTATGACCTGCTGACTACAGAACTAGTAGCCAGGTTTGCATGACCAAACAAAACATGGCAAAGATGCAGCAGACCTGGAAGCAATGTGAATCCACAGAGACAAAGGAGAAAAGCACCATCCAGTCATTTTTCAGTGCACTCTTTATGATGGCAGCCAACGTTGGGGAAAGAGCAGGGTCAGAGCATAGTGGAGTGAAAGCCAGACCCTTCCCAAGGTCAGTCTTGTTCAATACATCACACCACCTCACCCTGTGGCCTCCACAAGCCGACACACCATGGCCAAATACACATGTCAAAGAAACACTTCTTGCCAAAACAAATCACCCAGAGGGCACCCCAACCAGATCATTCCTCTCAGCTCAGGGCCTTTGTGTGATCTTCTTTCTGTGATGCAAATAGGAGAGAATGGCAGACTAAATACTGTAAATAATCATGTGCTCTCTAGTTGCAATTTTAATTTATGCAAAAACATTTGCAAATTAAGCCCCATCCCATGTGTTCACAACAAATTCGTCATTTCTGGGGAAACTGGCACAAATGCAACTGTGGTTCATTTATTAAACGTAATAAATTACGGTTACGATTTAGTGCATGCAGACAAAACGCAATGAAACTGACAAACTGGACAATGTTTGCTAGTGATCAGTAACAAATGTCTGGGAGCGACTGAATGTCAGACATTTCTAGGAGGTCATAGCAGCCAATCATTTTGATGACAGGCTTTGGCTCTGGCATTTCAGAATGGCCAAATCAATGTTTTCTTATTTATGAATGACTTGCTAAGACAAAGTCATATGATTTGCGACTAGAATATTTTCTCCCATCATAGTTTATGCATAAAAAGCATAAAATATATATCAAATAAAAAAGTATCAAATGAAAGCATAAAAAATATAAGTATAAAAGTATACAAAATTACACTTTTATTCATTATGCTTGCTCAATTTTATTTAAAGTGTTAAAAAAGTATTAGTATAGGCAGAAATTCATTTGAACCTAGATTAATAAATGCTATAAAAATATTGCTTATTTAACAAAATGTAATTCATTAAAATATGTTAACAGTTCTAAGCTTATATTAAAGTGTTTTAATTCACATTTTGGATATTAAAATAGCTTCATCCAAAAACATAATAATTTGCATATAAAATTTGTGGATGGAAACCTACCTGGCTATACACACAGAGAGAGCCAATCAAAAAAAAAAAAAAGAAAAGAAAACAAGGAAAGAGCTAAAATGACCTATGAATGTCTCTTGAGGGATACTGCTTCCCAATCGCATTCTTTTCCAGACAAGTCCGTTGTTTTTTTCTGAAGGAAACATTTGCAGGATAAATTTATCTTCTGATCCAAGTCGACCTACTTTTTTGCAGATTACACTCTAAAAGAAGATTTTCCTTTCATATAACCCTACAGCGCATACAAGTATTTAATATCTTCTTTTCCTCATCTCCATATGTGCATCCTTCTAATTTAGGGCCTCTTTGTTTGTCTTTAATCACGATAATAACAATACAGTATAACAGCGCACCAACAACGGTGCCAACCAGGTGTTCAGAGGAAGTGATTAATATTTTCTATAAGGTCACAACAAAAGCTAGTTTCAGCTGTGGCACCTTTTTCCAGGAAAATGTCTTATTGAAGCAGCCCCAGCTTCCCGGTATACACCTCAGCAGTTCACGAGCCTCCACTCTTCAGATTTCCAGCTGAAACCCAATGTGGAGTCAGTTTCCTCAGAGACCTCTAACAGCTTTTTGCATTAGGACAGAGGGGTAACCACAAATGCCACAAACTGTCACTGACACCATTATGAAACTCAGCCCCATACACATGATGTAATACACATATTCAGAGCTCACACACACTCATATCCGACACACGCCCTCCCCAAACCCAGGCCATTTATTATTAATACAAGAAATCATTAAAGAATCCTAATTGGTGATGTGCTCGTGGAGTCTCCGAGGTGTGCAGGGTTCTGTCAGAACTGATCTCCAGCCTTCCAGTCTTTTGATAAGATGGCAGGACACCCTGCTTTCATGTGCTCCTCCTGTTGACTGCAAAAGATGTAATTTAAATCTTCCGTTCCTTCTCCTCCCCATCCCAGGCTGATTAGCGCAAACCCGCTCCCAGACTGGCAGATGCTAATTCAGGAGCCCTTGTCTGGGGAACGTTGCCATTAGCGGCAGGTAGCACGCCGACGCGAGATATGAAAACCTCCAGACGACTCGACCCGGCTGTCAATCACAGAACTGAAGTCAGTAGTTCAGCACAGCTAATGATACTTCACCAAAGTCGTGGGGTAAAACTACAGGAAAGATGAAGAACGATGTGAAAACGTAATCAGACGAATGCTAATAACAGGGTGACCAGCGGTACAACTGGCTCTCTGGACTCCTAATGACAGTCAGTGCCCGGAGCAAGAGACCAGGGTGCTGTAAGACAACCTCGGCTGTCTAATATCTCTCTCATTATGTCAAAAACTTCCAGTCTGATTCAAAAGCTCACACTAATGGTTTAAAATAACATCAATGACGTTTGTCCCAACAGCCCCCACCTGCAAAACATAGGCTAACGAACGAGTTTGACTGTAAAAAATCAGCAGTGACCGGACCGTCGGCCTGTCAGACAACACAGGCATGCTGAGATCTTACCATTATCCAGGAATCTTAGCGATGTCTGGTTTGACAAAAGCAATCATGGTGACAGCCCATAGCAGTGTCTGACAGGGCTCTTCGTAAACCCAAAGTGTGACTGAACCAGTCGGACACTGATTATGCAGGCGTAGCACTGCTGCCAGCACCTGTCAAACCAGCTGTCTGCTGTCCAGAGGTAAATAAGAGCCTCTAGTCATTTAAACCACTGTTAAAAAGATTACATTAAGCTCCAATTCCAGCCAAGGGCATCATGGACCTATTTTTTCTTTTTTTATTATTATTTATTTTTATTTTTTTTGTGGTGTCCCTCGGTTTGAATCAGCTTGACTCTTCTGCTTTCAGCCATTCATGCACGTGAATGCTAGCTGACCTGCTTGCAACTGCGCTAATTCAAAGCCAGTTCATTACATCCGAATCTCATCATCATATTCTGCCGCTGGTCTCCCTCTGGTAAAAGCTATTTAAATGAGTCCCATTGGTCACTTGTTAAAAATGAGGTTCCCAAAGCCCAGTTGTACATGATTGATGGCAGACAAAAGTAGCATATCGTAGCTGGTGTATGCAGTGGACGTACTGTAGCGTTGGGGAAGCTACCTTGAAACTGTAAAGTAACAAACATAATGTGAAGTAGTTAAACTACAGTCAAGCTACTGTAAACTTTGAAAATGCAGTTAGCTTCATTATAGCTGATACTGATAAAAAAGTAGCTTGACCTGTACAGCTTGACTTTACCTTGAAACTAAGGGGGAAACATTTTTTAAAAGTAGCTATCCAGTTATAGAATTTATGGTGTATTTCAGTAGTTTTCTGGTACAAATACCAGTGTTTTTGAATGAATAAAAATTCCAAATTAGAGTGATAACATCAAATTTGAACTGATAAATTTTCACTTAAATCTCAAATCACTTAAAAATGAGTGCTGTCAAACAATTAATCGCATCCAAAATAAAGGCTTTACATAGTTTACATTATATATGTATGTGTACTGTGTATATTTGGTATGCATATATAAATACACACACATACAGTATATGTTTTGAAAATATAAATGTATTTACATGTATATATATTTATATTCATATGACATATTATATCTAAATATATTTAATATATAAACAACATATTTTTGTTAAATATATACATGCATGTGTGTGTATTTAAATAAACATACTAAATGTACACAGTACAAACACATATATTATGTAAACAAAAACTTTTATTTTGGATGCGATTAATAGTGTTTATATAATATATTAAAAATATTGTTTGACAGCACTATTACAAATATATAAATAAAGTGACTTGAAAGTGATAATAGTGTTGTATGTACCAATTGCCATTTTCTGCATATATATATATATATATATATATATATATATATATATATATATATATATATGTGTGTGTGTGTGTGTGTGTGTGTGTGTGTGTGTGTGTGTGTATATATATATTGTAGGGTTGCATTTTCATTATTATTATTATTATTATTATTATTATGAAACATGCTGCACGTTTTTTATTAAATTAAGCAATTATCAAATTGCAAAAGGCTGTGAAAATACTGTACTTATATAAATACTAGATAACTATATAAAAAAATTACCTAGAAGGTAGTAAATCTTATTTTTAAAATCTGTACAATTACAACAACCATTTGACGAATGTAGATCTGCTACATAGAAGGACCATTTAGGACAAACTGAAAAACTAAAATGAGAGAAAAAACTATTTAGGA
The DNA here is from genome assembly GCF_023724105.1 of Carassius gibelio. Classification (NCBI taxonomy): domain Eukaryota; kingdom Metazoa; phylum Chordata; class Actinopteri; order Cypriniformes; family Cyprinidae; genus Carassius; species Carassius gibelio. Next base: position 12,616,856 of record NC_068408.1, on the reverse strand, counting down.
CAACCCAATTCAATACAATGAATCTATCTTTCCAGTATGAGAGACAGAGAGAGACAAAAGTGTGTTTTGATTACTTCAGCTTGCTCATAATGTGACATTACATAAAGGCTAATCAAATGCTGGAAAATCTATAGCGAGCAGCAGTCACGCTGCTAAACAATTTAGTTAGGTTATTTATTCCCCAACACAATTTGTGTGTGCATATCGGTGCATAATAAGAAAGGGGGCAGAAGGTTCATTGAAGTTGCTGCGATACACATCAACTCATTTTCCCTTGAAACGCAGCACAAATATCACAATAACACACACTTTATATGTACAGCCTCCCAAGAGATGGTGCTGAGTTTCATCCTATTTGCACCCAGAGTGTGAGTGTAGCGCCCAGGATGACAGTTCCATTTCTCCATCTCCCTGCGGTCGGACTCACGGAGCAGCAGGCCACGGAGGCTTCTGAGGTGGGTGCAAGCCTCCAGATCGCCTGGAGTAAGGTTTCTAATTAGCCACTCGCTCCGTAGGGCTGACAGAGGAGAGATGGTAGGGTTTGCTTGCATGAGTGTGTATGTGTTAGAGCATGTGTTTAATGCTAGGCATGTGTGACCAGGGGTGACAGCCTGGTTTTGGGAGACGAGAGGAGAGATTGAGTGCACTGCGATGGTGCCTGGTGTGTCACAGTTCTCTTGGTGAGAACGGCACCTCAGGCTCTGCTGGTGATTGCTTTGATGTGAAATGATTTCTCTCTACCCGCCGGCGGAGTCCGCAGACCGTGGGTGCATTTCGATGCCACCAGGCCCTCACTTAAATGGGCTCGCTAATGTTAACTCGCACACTCGACACGCACACCTCCACAACACAAACTGAGCTAAGTGAGAACACAGCTGCTGTTCTGATCATCAGGTAATGTCCCTGTAGGACAGACCCGGCCCATCAGCTTGAGAGGTGCAAATGAAACACACAAAGGGTGACGACCGTGAAGGGTTGGAGACACACGAATGGGCTATGAGCTCAATGGCACAGTCTTCAAAAAATTTAACTGTGTGGAAGTCCCTTGTAGCTAAGGGATCTTTTAACTTTACTAAATCTCCACCTAGACTCTTAGCCCCCAAATAAAAAAAAAATAAAAAAACTGGAGAGAGAGAGAAAAAAACACATTATAATTACTAGAAAATAAGTCAAAGTGGAATAAAGAAAGGTTTGTGCTTAATAATAAAGAAATATTTACACTTCATAAGGTTTCTTTTGTTAAACATTATTGAATGAAATAGCATTAACAAACAATTAGCTATTTTTACTACATTTGTTTGACCTGTTAACCTGTTAATATTCACTAAGAAATATACTAATCTTAAATTGTTATGTTATTATTCATTATTATTACATTAACTTGAAATGTGTTTATGTATATTTAAGAAAAATAATCTAAATTCATAAATTATATAAAATAAGTATTTTTCTTTTGTTTTTATTTCATTTGCATTAACTAGTTACGGTATGGATAATGTATAGAAAAAAAACTGTACATAACTTTTTTTTTATTTGAAGCAGGGGTTTTCATATGGTCTAGGAATATTCACGTTCAGTTCAGTTGAAAAAAGAAAAGGAAAGGAAAGGAAAGGAAAGGAAAGTGTTACAAAAAAACAATTATTTCAAATGCATGCTGTTCTTTGAACTTTCTATGTAAAGTAAGCCGAAAAGTATTACGGTTTATATAAAGAAAATATAAATTGATTATTGGTTATATAAAAAAAAAAAGTAACTTGAGCATTAAATATTGATTAATTATATAATGTTTAGATATTTAATTATAAATATTGACTGATTGATTATATACGTGTGTGTGTGTGTGTGTGTGTGTGTGTGTGTATGTATGTATGGACAGTGCCTTTTGAAAGTATTCACACCCCTTAATTTTCTTTTTCACATTTTCTTATGAAGCAGCCTTATGTTAAACTGCTTTAAATTATGTTTTTTCCCACATCAATCCACAATCCATTCACCATAATGACAAAGCAAAAACAGAATTGTCACAACTTTGTAAATGTATTTAAAATAAAAAACTGAAATAAATACATTGCATAAGTATTCAACTAAATATTTAGCTGAAGAACCTTAACAGCCTCAAGTCTTTTGGGGTATGATGCAACAGGCTTTGCACATCAGCATTTGGCAATTATCTGCCATCCTTCTCCTCTCCTCATTTCTTCACCTCTCAAGCTCTGTCAGGTTGGATGGAGGCAGATGCACATTTTCAGACGTTTTCCACAGAAATATTTGACTGGGTTCAATCCCAGTCTCTGGCTGGGCCACTCAAGGACATTCACAGAGTTGTCTATAAGCTACTCTTGCTGAGTGTTTAGGGTCATTTTCCTGTTGGAAGGTAAACCTTCTGCCCAGTCTGAGCTACTGAATGCTCTGACTGTCTCTATATTTTGCTGCACAAAGCGTTCCTTCTACTCTGATGAATCCCTCAGTCCCTGCCACTGAAAAAAGGCCCCACAGCATGAGGCTGATACCAGCACACTTTACTTTTTGGATGGTACCCTGCAGGTGAAGAGCAGAGCTGGTTTCCTTCAAACGTGGTGCTAAGATGTGTTTTCATGTGTCTTTACTATTCCATCGGTGGGTTGGCATCCAATTTTAATTTTGAGATTCAAATATCCTTTCCTTTTTTTTCATATTCCTGGCATCCCCTGCAAAATGGTTCTCATTTGCTTGAATATGAATCGCCCATGAGTGAACGTCATAAACGTCATGATTAATTTAATCTGGAAGGGAAGACAAACATGCCGAAGACCTCAGCTGTGTGGGAGCACTTTAAATTGATTGAGGACATGAAAGGCAGTGTGCCAGATATGCGATTTGAAACTGGCCTACCACAACAACACATCAAGTTTGAAAAATCACCTGAGTTCTGAAGTAAGCCTGTAGTATATTATTGGTTTAAAAAAAAAAAAAAAAAAAGAGTTGCTTTTATCCGCCATGTTAATCATTAATTTTACACATGATAAAAACGTGCACTTAATTTGCTTAGAATATACAGCAGTCATAAAATACATAGAGTAGCCATAAGCCTAATAATAATCTGTCTGTATTAAAAGTATTACTCTTAACAGACCTGTGTGTTTTGTATCACAAGTAGTGTCCGTTCTCAGAGCATAGGCCCTCCCTGCGTGAGCCACGCCGCTTCTGGCTCTCGCTGTTCTTTATGGTGCGTTAAAGTCATGTCAGATTTATCGTATTTACGAGTTAAACACTCATGAAAGCCACCACAAAGTCTAGTGGGTAACTCTGAATTTTATATACCATATTTTCCAGACTATAAGTTGCACTTTTTTTCTTGGTTTGGCTGGTCCTGCGACTTATAGTCAGGTGCGACTTATTCATCAAAATTAATTTGACATGAAGCGAGAGAAATGAACCAAGAAAAAACATTACCGTCTACAGCCGCGAGAGAGCGCCCTCTTGCGGATGTAGATGGTAATGTTTTCTCTTGGTTCTTGGTTCTAATAATGCGACTTATAGTCCAGTGCGACTTATATGTGTTTTTTTTCCTCCTCATGACGTATTTTTGGACTGATGTGACTTATACTCAGAAAAATACGGTAAGCTCTGAGTTGGAGGCGTGTCAATGAGAAACATGACATAATTGATGGATTGATGGATGCAACATCTTTTGTTGATGGTAATTTTTTGTTCAAATCGATAGACGGTATTGCAATATAACAATTAATATGCTATTATGCGATACAGATTAAACTGGCTTCATAAATTATTTCTAAGAAATTAAAAAATGCAAAGCACATCTGATGCAAATTCTTTGCTCTTCATTTTCTATAAGCAGAGTTAATAAACCCTGTTGTATTTTCTTGTAATTTATTAAAAGAAGGTACACCACCATCTTGTGAACGCACCCGACGTCGTAATTACTCGTAAGCCAGGAGGACTTGAACGCAGCAGTAGTTTATTAAAAGTTTATTCATTTTGAAAGTGTGTGTGTCCATATTGCACCAAAATGGAACTCTGCACTCCCTTGGGTCCTCAGCAACACACCTGCCAAGCGTTAAGTCGATTGGATGAACGGTTATCAATGTAATAAAAATGTTAACAGACAGACACACAGAGATTCCCGCCTTTATTACACCGTGTCTACACCGGACATTTGTCGTGTGGCCACGCCTTATCCAGTGTAAACAGCATAATCGGTTATATTTTGTCGCGGCGTGGTGTCCGATGTAGACACAGTGTTAAAAGAAGAATATGTTCAGCCCCCTCCCTCCGAAGCTTCGAATATTCGGTGTTGATTACTACCGAAACTTTGAAGCTCAAAAAATGGTATTTGGACCAGCCCTAGTGTTAACTGAAGAGAGGATTAAGTCTTGGCACACCGCCATAAAGCCCAGATTGGAGTGTTGCAGTGATGTTTGTCCTTCTGTAGATTTCTCCTGTCTACACATATGATCTTGGAGCTCAACTAGAGTGACCATCAGGTTCTTGGTCACCACACTAACCAAAGCTCTTCTTCATCAGTTGCTCAGTTTGGCCAGAAGGCCAGCTCTAGGATGAGTCCTAGATGTTTCAAACTCCTTCCATTAAGGTTAACAGAGGCTACATGCTTCTGTGACCCTTCAATGAAGCTGAATTTTTTTCTGAACTCTTCCCCCGATGTATGGCTTGACACAAAACTGTTTCTGAGCTGTACGGCGGTTCTTTTAACCTCAGTGCTCAGATTTTGACACTGATATGCATTATCAGCTGTTAGACCTTTTATTAAAGAGATACTCCACCCCTAAATGAAAAGTTTGACATTTATCACTCACCCCCATGTCATTCCAAATGCATAAAGCTTAGTTCATCTTCGGAACATAATTAAAAATATTTTTGATGAAAACCAGGAGGCTTGTGACTGTCCAATAGACTGCCAAGTAAAATTCATTGTCAAGGTCCAGAAAAGTGTATTAACATCTATAAGCAGGGGTGCACATAAGTGGTCCGCAGGTCTGCATGTGCGACCAAAATAAAAAATGTGTTATATACATATGTTCTGACAGCACATTTGCCTTACCGACATGGTTGACAGCTGTTAATACACAATTACCATTTTTGATGACAAACTGTACTATATAGGTTTTATTTTCAACCTGAAAGCATAAATCTAGGCTATGCCATGCTGTTTTCAAAGCACAATGAAAAACTGTGACATTCATTCACTGACACTTTATTCAGAAGCAGCGCTAAATCCAAAAATATTTTTGCTTTACCATTATGGTGTATGGAGTGCAGACTGATGGAGTGGGAACAAATTATTTAAAGCAGTTTAACATAGGACAGCGACATAAAACGTGAAAAAAAAATGAAGGGGTATGAATACTTTCACAAGGCACTGTATGTATGCATGTGTGTGTATATATATACATACACACACACACATACAGTATATAACATTTATATAAATTTTTTCTTGTTTTAGTGTGCTCACTGGTATGTCTATAGGTCTATAGGGCTCAATTCCTGAAAAACTCCTTTAATAAAATACATGAATAAGTGATCACAGGCTTTCATGATTGCATTTCAATACTGATGAAGCCAGTAGCTAATTTTCTAACTAATTACATGGTCAAGTCACCCAGGTGTGTGAGCATATGTGCAGTGTGCATATGTGTTCTGGTGTGTGTTTGTGGATACGCTGTGCTGCTGGAGCACCTTGACTAGGGTGGAGGTCTCTAACAGACCGCCAGCATCTGCTGCAGTTCAACACCGCGCTGCCCAGACACTGTGAGTGAAGGTGCAGGTATAGCCATCAATTAGATTTTAACAAATGACTTTCTAAGTGCATTACCTAGCTGCTGCTAAATCGGTCAACCCCTCCCTTTCCCCATCTCAGAGGGGACAGCAGAGAAAAAGCGGGAGATAAGAGCAGAACTTTTTCCCCCGTTCTTTTCCACAGTGTTTTGTTCCACATCACGGCCAGCTGCTTGTAAAGTCAGCTATGGCCAGGGGCGCCGAGCGGTGGATCGAGAGGGGGGGACCTAACCACATCTCTGGGGGCCGAAACGGGAGGTAGGGACATGGAGACACGTACTACAGACCGTGTCCACCCCAGGCTAAGGCCGTAAAGGCCACTCGCTTTCTCTCCTCCTCCTTCTCAAGCTACGTTTAAAGAGACAGTTCAACAAAGAATTTAAATATATCATCATTTACTCACCCTCATGCCATTCGACTTCATTCAAATGAAGTATCGTATTACAAGTACTGTGAATAATTAAACCAAAATTAATGCTAAAAATGTTCATTAACAAAAGGTTTTTATGATTTTAGCAACAATAGTGATGAAAAATAAATGACTATGGTCGATGACTAATGACTATGGAATATAAGTATTCAGTTTCAATTAAAATATAATATGATGGAAGACAAAATAACACCTCAACATAATAAATCAAATATTTTTGAAGATAGTCAAAGAATATAACTTACAAATAATCTAAACATAGTCAATGTCAGAGACTGACCAGTTTAAGATTCATGATGCTAAAGCTGGAAAGGGGAATGAACAGTAAACTGAAGTAATTTGTTAGCGCCCCTAACAGGTTAATTAGAGCGTCAAAACAAATCTGACATATACTGTATATACAGAAGAGCACAACGGACACACATTTCTCTCTCTCAGTCTATTTAAAGCATATTCACACAAATATAACTCGTAAACTTTTCTCATCTTTCACTGTAGTGCATGTGTGGAGCCTCTCCATTTCTCTAAGAGGCATAACAGTGTGACACCGATAAAAGTTCAACGGCTTTCACTTTATCACAAGTTTCTGAGTCACACACTCCTTTCAGTCAAGGCAATATAGCAGTAGTGATTTAGTGGAAATGACACGTTGCCATAAGCTTCCACAGACACACAAAGCCCAGTGGTGATAACTGCTGCCGTTAAGGCCATATTTCAGTCTTGTTATCCTCTTTGAATGATTTCCCAAAATGTTTTTGTGCCACTAATGGCACTGTAGGAAGCACTTAAAAGCTTGCCAGTATGAAGTCTGTGACATTCAGAACTGAACTCCAACTACTGAAA